>NC_089795.1:60671984-60889484 GCF_040412425.1 Macrobrachium rosenbergii
CAGAGTGTACATACGTAGCTGTCGTTACAAAGATACCATTCTTTTGCTTCTTGTTAGGCAATAAGACATCCTGAGTTTTTCTTTGTCTTCGCAGATACGTACACTATTTTCTTCCTCTACCAAACAAGGCCTCCTTGGCTTTTTCTCCCCTGTGGACATTTTTGCCTCATAAATTAGGCTTCAAATGATATGTTGTTGACTTCTTTCTAGTTATTCGTTCACCATCACTTGTTTTAGGTTAAATATTCTTAATTAGGATTTGCTCTGTCCTGAATATTTTTGTTATCAGCCTTTTAGGCATTACATAAGCTGTTTGGTTATTTCCATTACTGTATACTCTATTTTTACGTTGTGCTTTAGTTGTCTTACTTTTCGTTATTGTTATAAAACCTACCGAAAGGTTTCTAGAATTCTGATAACAGAACTCTTACAGTAAGAAGAATAACTTACTGAATTTAGTTAGAGTATCGTCCATTTTTTATTTTAATTTTTGCTGTCTAACTCAAAGTAATTCTGAAGAAACCCCATTACCTGCGTCAGTCAATCGTTTGTGGAACAACGAGCAACTCGGTAAATAATACCTCAGGTCTGAGAGGTGCAGTTACCAAATCTCTACACCACACTACACATTTTTTGTGGGAGACCAGCAAAGAACTCGCTTGTCTTGGTTCTAAAATATATATATATATATTTTTTTCGTGGTAGTCTAATAGTTTTTATTGGCAACTGCCATCTTTCTGACAGGTACATAGTTTCAGCATTTCTCTAAAATTAGAATGGAATTTTGGAAGTTAACAGAGCCTGGAAATATTAATGATACCAGTAGGATGAATCTTTTCGTGATAACACTAATAACATACGTAATCTTTCTCTGTAAATTATGTGCGTTCTTTCACTTAACAATTTTTATCCCAAACTTATTTTGTCTGTTACGGCGTTTTCATATTATCTTGATGTATTGCTGTTTTTCTTGGTCTTCAGTAAATTTGCTGATAATTACCCACTGCTAATTCTAACTTCCCTTAGCTCAGCAAAGTTTGAATCGCATGAAGTATACTTCACAAAAGAAGTCACTGGAGTGTTCATTACCTGTTTCCAGATACAAAGGAGGATAAGAGAGTCTGAAGAAAAGGAGAGAGAATAAGGAGGGGTCTTTGCCTCTCGTGATTTTCAGATGCCAGTATATTTGAAAGGCCTTTTTAGTTTTTTGTAAAAGCAAACTGTTGTGCCGGCTTTGTCTGTCCGTCCGCACTATTTCTGTCCGCACTTTTTCTGCCCTCCCTCAGATCTTAAAAAGTACTGAGCTAGAGGGCTGCAAATTGGTATGTTGATCATCCACCCTCCAATCATCAAACATACCAAATTGCAGCCCTGTAGCCTTAGTAGTTTTTATTTTATTTAAAGTTAAAGTTAGCCATAATCGCGCGTCTGGCAACGATATAGGACAGGCCACCACTGGGCCGTGGTTAAAGTTTCATGGGCCGCGGCTCACACAGTATTATACCGAGACCACCGAAAGATAGATCTATTTTCGGTGGCCTTGATTATACACTGTACAGAAACTCGATTGCGCCGAAAGATCTTCGGCACATTTTTTACTTGTTTTTATTTCTTAAGATCGAATTCTTTTACAAATAGTGAATTTTCTCTCTGATTACTTTAGAAATATTTATTCTTTGTCTTACACGTAAATCGTGTTTTCATTATGAGTTCAATTATACAGTTTTATTCAGTTTTATAACCTAGACATATGATAACCTTTCTTGCGAATATCTTTTTTCTTTTCTAAAAAAAAGGGGGGGGGTTGGGGTTGGGGGACGAATCGTCGGCTCCACTGCTTGTCATTTTGTCTAGCTATAATGCCGCCACTTTCTCTTTCTCTCTCTATCATTCTAGTGGAGTCTAAGTTCATTTCTGGAGTTACTCACGAGAGAATTCAACGAAGACATGTCGCACAAGTGCTGTGTGTAAACACGCTTAAACAGTAATGAATTTTAAGCATTCTGATAGGCAAGGAAAAAATCAAGCACTGTGTTTGACTTCTTCCTGGATATTCCTTGAAAGAAGAAATTAAATATTTACTAAAATACCCAGTGTGAATAGACATAATTTTAAGTGATGAATTAGTAAAAAGCATTTGATGGACAAAAGAAAAAATATTTTTTAAATCTTTTAGGACTCTTGGAGACATGTTCGTTAAATGTACGTATTTGAAATTAAGTTCAAGATTTAATCGTATCCACATCATCATTGCCTCTTGAGTTTTGAGATTATCATTCGACGATTCTTCAAGGATAGTATACGTTCTTTTGAAACTGTCAAAAGTGTTGCTACATTAAGAAATATGCGAATACCTATATCGGATAAGAATGTACAAGAATATTCATAAAATATCTGAATATTATTCATAAATGCATACAGTAAGTACTTTTATGTATATTATATATAATATATATATATATACATAATATATATATATATATATATATATATATATATATATATATATATATATATATATATATATATATATATATATATATATATATATATATAGATGCGCTGTGTTCACAAGAACTGGCAGAAAGTAATAAAACATGTCAGACCCTAACTTTTGTTTAGTCTTAATAAACTCATCTTCAGGGTACAGAATAAATTGGAGGACAGCTAAAGGATCTTTGCACACGCTCTTGAAACACAAAACACACACACACACATATATATATAAATATATATATATATATATATATATATATATATATATATATATATATATATATATATATTTATTTCTTTCTCTGCATCTTTCCTTCATCTGGCTCGGTCAAACACATCGTCCTCTCACAATTATTTGTCTCTCAGGTCTTCTCTAACTACAGCCATCCACCTTCACTTCGGTATCTCTCTCTCTCTCTCTCTCTCTCTCTCTCTCTCTCTCTCTCTCTCTCTCTCTCTCTCTCTCTCTCTAGTGTATATATATATATATATATATATATATATATATATATATATATATTATTCTTGAAAAGGTCATAATATGTAACAAGTACATTTGGAATTTATTCAGATTTCTTTGTTTCCTTTGAAATTCTGTATTACAGATATTTATATTCATTATATATATATATATATATATATATATATATATATATATATATATATATAATATAATATATATATATATATATATATATATATATATTGATATATATATATATATTTATATATATATATATATATATATATATATATATATACATATATATATGCATATACCTATACTTAATTTCATAAAAAAACCTTATATTTGATAATATCTAACCTAGAGGAACACCGTGAACTTATAATTACAATACAACGGAATAATGTTCTTCGCTAAATGACACGCTACTGTTTCAACATAGCATTTTCCACTTTACTTTGCAAATTCGGCACTGCAAATTGACATTTTGAATATTACAATGCTTGTCACTTACACGCTTTTCAAACTTTTCAAACTGTTGCTGTATTGACAATCAGGATTTTATATTGACATGCAAATTTCGCATAGTCATATCGGCCAGATTAGGAATTGTATTTTGTTCACTAGACTTTCAACGTTCTTACTGTGACATTGTACTTAAAAAAGTGCCTAAACCTTGAGGACAACTGGAGTAATTTTATCACAAGAATTTGTGATTTCATCTCTTTTGCTTCTGTAACACTGGACGTGATCAGTCTTCTTACTCTTACAGTTGTAGGGTGAAGAATTCTAAAATTTAAAAGTAAATATGTTTGAGATGTGATGGTTGAAAATCACAGAAAACTCTCTAGATTTTCAAAACTGTTTCCTTTCTTCAGAGAGAGTTGGGTAAATCTAGTGTTGAGAGTTGCTCGTCGTATTGTTAATGGTCTGAACCTAGTATGTGCTGAAGGATTCATTATCGTTGTTATGTCACCGTATTATTACTACTTTGCAATGGAAAATGATATATTGGCCAATACTAGAAAAGATTATTGTGCAATAGCATTTTTTTTATGTGTTGCTATATATCTCGTAAATGCTGGTCTGTTGACATACGTATCCAAAGTATCATTGTTATTTTGAAGAATAATCATTACAAATTGGTATGATAAATAAGCCGCACAAATGTCGTTTGTACATGTAGAGTTTAAAGTAAATGGCAAAATACTGTTTACATATATAAATATATTATATATATATATATACATATATATATATATATATATATATATATATATATATATATATATATATATATATATATATATATATATATATATATATGTATGTGTGTGTGCGCGCGCGTGTGTGTGTGTTTGTCTAATGTGTCGGGGTGCATAATACATGGACCCAAAAAAATGGCTGTAGGTGGGTATTCTTCCCTAAAGAGAAGCACTCAGTCAAAGGCGGCGAGCCTTCTATGTGGAAATTTTCCATATGTTAGGGAGGAGCCTTTTCATCCCATAGCAAAGACATAACTAGCATTTTCTTTGTGTGGGGTGCACATCACCAAATGGCCAATATTGGCCAGTATTGCTATTGCAGAAATACTGAGGAAAAGATGCAGTGGCTTCTCTCTTCCTTTTCTCTAAAACCACGTCCTTTGATAGATTGTGGTTATGTGCTGGGAAAAAAATAAGTATCTAGAAGGTATTAACATGTAAAGCATATGTACTTGAACGTAACATTCTAATTATGCATGGATTTTTACAGGTATTTCGAAGGACAAACCACCCAACGTACCGAGAAAGATTCCTATTCGCTCTGGAGGAAGAGGAGCTGCCTCACCGATCCTTGGCCTTCTACATGTACGCTTCTGATAAATTCACGAACACACTTATCGGCGAGGCTCACTTGAAGCTGACTGAGGTTGACCTGGCTGGGCCCGTCAGTACGACCCTCCCTCTCACCGATATGGGTCAGGTAAATTGAGTAACCTGAATGAGATGGAAGCTTAGTTAGGAGGTCATTTGTATTAGTGAATATGGTTATCTCGAGGTACAATGGTAGATTTTCTGTTTGTGGTTATTTAATAGATTTCCAGTAGTAGATTGACTGATGATATTGGCTTTTTGTGGTTACCCAGCAGATTTCCAGCAGTAGATTGACTGATGATATTTGCTTTATGTGATTACCTAACAGATTTCCAGTAGTAGATTGACTGATGATATTGGCTTTTTGTGGTTACCTAACAGATTTCCAGTAGTAGGTTGACTGATGATATGGGCTTTATGTGGTTGCCTAGCAGATTTCCAGTAGTAGATTGACTGATGATATTGGCTTTTTGTGG
Organism: Macrobrachium rosenbergii; assembly: GCF_040412425.1. Taxonomy (NCBI): domain Eukaryota; kingdom Metazoa; phylum Arthropoda; class Malacostraca; order Decapoda; family Palaemonidae; genus Macrobrachium; species Macrobrachium rosenbergii. Next base: position 60,677,279 of record NC_089795.1, read on the forward strand.
TTACCTAACAGATTTCCAGTAGTAGATTGACTGATGATATTGGCTTTTTGTGGTTACCTAACAGATTTCCAGCAGTAGATTGACTGATGATATTTGCTTTATGTGATTACCTAGCAGATTTCCAGTAGTAGATTGACTGATGATATTGGCTTTTTGTGGTTACCTAACAGATTTCCAGTAGTAGATTGACTGATGATATTGGCTTTTTGTGGTTACCTAGCAGATTTCCAGCAGTAGATTGACTGATGATATTTCCTTTATGTGATTACCTAGCAGATTTCCAGTAGTGGATTGACTGATGATATTGGCATTTTGTGGTTACCTAACAGATTTCCAGTAGTAGATTGACTGATGATATTTGCTTTTTGTGGTTACCTAGCAGATTTCCAGTAGTAGATTGACTGATGATATTTGCTTTATGTGATTACCTAACAGATTTCCAGTAGTAGATTGACTGATGATATTTGCTTTATGTGATTACCTAGCAGATTTCCAGTAGTAGATTGACTGATGATATTTGCTTTATGTGATTACCTAGCAGATTTCCAGTAGTAGATTGACTGATGATATTGGCTTTTTGTGGTTACCTAACAGATTTCCAGTAGTAGATTGACTGATGATATTGGCTTTTTGTGGTTACCTAACAGATTTCCAGTAGTAGATTGACTGATGATATTGGCATTTTGTGGTTACCTAGCAGATTTCAGTAGTAGGTTGACTGATGATATTGGCTTTTGTTGTTTACCTAACAGATTTCCAGTAGATTGACTGATGATATTGGCTTTTTGTGGTTACCTAACAGATTTCAGTAGTAGATTGACTGATGATATTGGCTTTTTTGTGGTTACCTAACAGATTTCCAGTAGTAGATTGACTGATGGTATTGGCTTTTGTGTGTTACCTAACAGATTTCTAGTAGTAGATTGACTGATGATATTGGCTTTTTGTGGTTACCTAACAGATTTCCAGTAGTAGATTGACTGATGATATTGGCTTTTTGTGGTTACCTAACAGATTTCCAGTAGTAGATTGACTGATGGTATTGGCTTTTTGTGGTTACCTAACAGATTTCTAGTAGTAGATTGACTGATATTGGCTTTTGTGGTTACCTAACAGATTTCCAGTAGTAGATTGACTGATGATATTGGCTTTTTGTGGTTACTAACAGATTTCCAGTAGTAGATTGACTGATGATATTGGCATTTTGTGGTTACCTAACAGATTTCCAGTAGTAGATTGACTGATGATATTGGCTTTTTGTGGTTACCTAACAGATTTCCAGTAGTAGATTGACTGATGATATGGGCTTTATGTGGTTGCCTAGCAGATTTCAGTAGTAGATTGACTGATGATATTGGCTTTTGTGGTTACCTAACAGATTTCCAGTAGTAGATTGACTGATGATATTGGCTTTTTGTGGTTACCTAACAGATTTCCAGTAGTAGATTGACTGATGGTATTGGCTTTTTGTGGTTACCTAACAGATTTCTAGTAGTAGATTAACTGATGATATTGGCTTTTTGTGGTTACCTAACAGATTTCCAGTAGTAGATTGACTGATGATATTGGCTTTTTGTGGTTACCTAACAGATTTCCAGTAGTAGATTGACTGATGATATTGGCATTTTGTGGTTACCTAACAGATTTCCAGTAGTAGATTGACTGATGATATTGGCTTTTTGTGGTTACCTAACAGATTTCCAGTAGTAGATTGACTGATGATATGGGCTTTATGTGGTTGCCTAGCAGATTTCCAGTAGTAGATTGACTGATGATATTGGCTTTTTGTGGTTACCTAACAGATTTCCAGTAGTAGATTGACTGATGATATTGGCTTTTTGTGGTTACCTAACAGATTTCCAGTAGTAGATTGACTGATGGTATTGGCTTTTTGTGGTTACCTAACAGATTTCTAGTAGTAGATTGACTGATGATATTGGCTTTTTGTGGTTACCTAACAGATTTCCAGTAGTAGACTGACTGATGATATTGGCTTTTTGTGGTTACCTAACAGATTTCCAGTAGTAGGTTGACTGATGATATTGGATTTTTGTGTTTACCTAACAGATTTCCAGTAGTAGATTGACTGATGATACTGGCTTTTTGTGGTTACCTAACAAATTTCTAGTAGTAGATTGACTGATGATATTGGCTTTTTGTGGTTACCTAACAGATTTCCAGTAGTAGATTGACTGATGGTACTGGCTTTTTGTGGTTACCTAGCAGATTTCTAGTAGTAGATTGACTGATGATATTGGCTTTTTGTGGTTACCTAACAGATTTCCAGTAGTAGACTGACTGATGATATTGGCTTTTTGTAGTTACCTAACAGATTTCCAGTAGTAGGTTGCCTGATGATATTGGCTTTTTGTGGTTACCTAACAGATTTCCAGTAGTAGATTGACTGATGATACTGGCTTTTTGTGGTTACCTAACAGATCTCTAGTAGTAGATTGACTGATGATATTGGCTTTTTGTGGTTACCTAACAGATTTCTAGTGGTAGATTGACTGATGATACTGGCGTTTTGTGGTTACCTAACAGATTTCCAGTAATAGATTGACTGATGATATTGGCTTTTTGTGGTTACCTAACAGATTTCTAGTAGTAGATTGACTGATGATACTGGCTTTTTGTGGTTACCTAACAGATTTCTAGTAGTAGACTGACTGATGATATTGGCTTTTTGTGGTTACCTAACAGATTTCAAGTAGTAGATTGACTGATGATATTGGCTTTTTGTGGTTACCTAACAGATTTCCAGTAGTAGATTGACTGATGATATTGGCTTTTTGTGGTTACCCAACAGATTTCCAGTAGTAGATTGACTGATGATATTGGCATTTTGTGGTTACCTAACAGATTTCCAGTAGTAGGTTGACTGATGATATTGGCTTTTTGTGGTTACCTAACAGATTTCCAGTAGTAGACTGACTGATGATATTGGCTTTTTGTGGTTACCTAACAGATTTCCAGTAGTAGGTTGACTGATGATATTGGCTTTTTGTGGTTACCTAACAGATTTCCAGTAGTAGACTGACTGATGATATTGGCTTTTTGTGGTTACCTAACAGATTTCTAGTAGTAGATTGACTGATGATACTGGCTTTTTGTGGTTACTTAACAGATTTCCAGTAGTAGACTGACTGATGATACTGGCTTTTTGTGGTTACCTAACAGATTTCTGGTAGTAGACTCGCTGAGGATATTAGTCGTCTGTGGTTATCCAGTAGATTTTCAGTGGTTACTTAAGAGTGGTAAAGTAAGAAGAAAATTATCATATTACTTGCCCATCAAACAGATGCCGTTAACATTTGGTTAGAAATAGATACTATTATCAAATGCTGCACAATTCTCCAATTTTTGTTTTAGGTAAGACGTTGTGTTGAGATATTCTTACAGCAATTTATTATTACTGGATATCACTCCTGTTAAGTTTTTTATATTGTGGTATATCAGAACGAAATGCGGAAGTTTATGAATATTATTACAAAACGCTTTTGGTTACTGATTAATTTTGCAATGTAAGATTGAAAATATTATTTTAATAATAAATACATGCTGTCTCCTGTAGTTTAGAAATAACTTCAATATTTTTAAGAAGTATATGTTTAAAATTTTTACTGAAATATCAAATAACTTTGCCATTTGTCTAGCTGGTAAGTAGCTGATTTTACTAGTTTCGCTGAAGAATTTTTCACATGTGCGTAGCACAAAATAACTCTTTATCAAAGAAATTAATTTTTCCAAGCTGGAGAAATACAGTAAAATTTAATTGTGACATAACAGAAGGATTTGTTTTCCCCTCTCATAAAATAGGTATATTATATGATGCCCGCCATGTGTAAGAAAAATCTAGATTGTGTGTGTACAAATTTATAAAACTAACGAGAAACTTCTGCCAGCCTTTCATATGTGTCTCAATACTGTATTTGTCTCATTTTTCTTTATTCTTGCTTTTTCCAATCCATCAAGCCCTTTTTCTATGTTTATCTCGCTGGATCTTATCCAGTTTTTCTTCCATCTTCAATTCACGATTTCCATGACATTTTTTCCTACATCTCTCTTCTTTTATCATTGCACTTTATTCACTTAAATCCATTTTCCCCTCAGGAAAACGACTTGCTGCTCCACCGCTTCTTCGTGCTTCAATTCTCTGGTCCTTGTCACTCATCTGGCGCTTCCAGGAATGTCTCCCCCTTCACCTCCTCACCTTAACTAATACGGAGCCCTGTCAGACCCGTAAATGCAGCACGCTGTGCAGTGCGTACGGGATTTTCATCTTAACTTACATTCATCATCTTTTTCCCCTTTTTACGTTCATTTTCACTTTTGAATTTTTTAATAAAGCCGTCTCTTGCGTCGCTAAGCTCCTCTTAAAGAGTTCTTGGGGACTAATGGATCTATTCAGCCGTGCTGACCTCGCCGGGAAAATGTGAGACATTGCTAGACTTTTGAAGAATGGTCTTAAAATGTACGAGCAGAGCGGGTGCATAATATATAAAAATTGTGTGCTTATAAACATGCACATGTCCCCGATAAAAAACACGTACCTACATATTCATACATATAAAAAAAAAAATCACAGGGACGCTTGATGCATAAACTCAGGTGCACCACAGGGAGAAATGAAACATTGGGTAAAAATCCTGATCGGTTTTGACCTTAGTTTTCTAAGACATCATGAAGAGTCCGCTTGAAGTGTTTTAGAAAACTGCAGAGACGAAAGCAGTTAAGATTTATTAGTAGTGTTTCAATTTCGTTGTGGTACAACGAAAATGCAATATGTGTATATGTATATGCTAGTGTGTGCACGTGCATCCCGTGTGTGTATATATATATATATATATATATATATATATATATATATATATATATATATATATATATATATATATATATATATATTATATATATATATATATATACATGTTTGTGGGTGTACGTATATATGTACACATAAGTGTGTGGCATGTGTGTATATACAGTATATCTATATATATACATGTTCATACCATCATTATGTATAAGTACACATTATATATATACTGTATATATATTCATACATGCATCCATACAAACACACACACATTATATATATATATATATATATATATATATATATATATATATATATATATATATATATATATATATAATATACAGTATATATATATATATGATGTAACTAAATTAGATGAGAGTTGAAATTCGCCTCTCAGACAGGATTCAAATTCTCGTCTTCCGAGTTGCAAGCTGCCAACTTTAACAACCCCACCAGGAGAGAAAAGTAACACACATACCCACATATATGTGTATATAGATAATAAATATATATATATTTATACTGTATATGTGTGTGTGTGTGTGTGTGTGTATAGACAGATAGATGGATATTCATACGTTTCTTCACATAACTGTACATATGCATTCTTTTCTCTAATATGTGATTTCGTTCAATACAAAAACACCTAAAAGTTTAAATTGTAAAAAGTAGGTTATAATCTTCGATTATGCCTCGACTTAAATCGTTCAAAATTTCCATTTCTCTCTCTCTCTCTCTCTCTCTCTCTCTCTCTCTCTCTCTCTCTCTCTCTCTCTCTCTCTCCCTCTTCGATAAGTAGCACAAGATACCAAGTTTTTTCTAGCGACCTATTGGGAATCACTGAACAAGTTGGACAGGCCAATAGAAAAAAGTATTGTGTCTTATTTTTGTCTGCCGTCTGGTTAAGATGGCCAACTTTCTAGCTGATGGAGCGTTCCACCTTGATTTCCTTTTCTTATTGCAGAAAGGCGTTGGTTACGGCGAGATTATGTTCTCGTTGTCGTATCTTCCTACGGCAGAACGTCTGACGGTCGTTGTTGTTAAGGCCAGAAGTCTTCAATGGAATGACGACAAGGAGTCGGCCGATCCCTTCGTCAAGGTCAGTGACGTTGTATGGTAACATTATTTATTTTTTAATATCAAAGTACACTGCAACTTCATACGAGTACACCTTCGTGTTTCAATACCTCTTTAAATTATATCCATGAATTATAAACATACTGCACACTATAGCTATATAAAAATTACAGTGTGGTATTTCAACATAAGGACTCGACATTACACGTCACTTGTCAAGCCACGATTTCTCCATTAACTGTGTGGCAGTAATAATCCCTGCTTGCTTTGTTCACTGAACAATATCTCTAATATTCTCTAACTGCTTTTGTTTCCCGCCATTAGTGTCACCATCCTTATTTTGAAAAGAAGTTCTATTGCTTCCTTCATACTAGGCGGTACTCGTTATAACTTCTAGCCTTTTTTCAAGGAAGCGATGTTCTTGGTTAGATAACAAGCGTTGATCATCCCACAGAGTTGAATAGGTTCGCCCCCTCGGCCCAGCACACAAAAATTCGTGAGAAGAGACGGATTTGTTCTTTGATTTTTACCATCTAGATATATTTCCGAAATGATTTGCCTCGGTTTGTTTTGGATTTAGGTCTTGGCTTTCATTAATTGTTTATGGTAGGCCATAAAATGAAATCCGTTACGGCTATGGTCAAACAAATCGTTATATTATTATGGAAAAGGAAATGCATTTAAAACCGTTAAAAGGTGTACATGAAACTGCAATCAATGCTTCTATCATTTGAATTTAAAAATTAAGATAGTAAAGAATTTTGCTTTCGTTCTTCATGCTATTACTTTGTATCTGTTTACATTTTAGTATGAGAGGATGCAAATAATATTTACCGCTTTCACATTGCTTTTTTTCATCGTTATGAATGTAATAATTTCCATTTGAATGACTATGTACCACAGTTTTCTAGTAGGTGGAGAGTGCTTTGCAATTCCCATTAAACTGAATGTTACAAAACCATCAGTTGGCAAGTGATACTCAAAAAACCCTCAGCGTTATAGCTCAATTTGACTAGAATGCATTTTGGTCAAATGCTTTTCACTTATGACTCGGCAATGTGAGTTGTGTTGGAGCGTAGGCCCCCTATGCTGTCTTTGCTGAATATGCAATTGTTAGAGTTTAAAGGAGAGCCATTTCATATGACAGGTCCACGAATGAATCTAAGGTGAATATATTCATTTGAAAGAATGTACGTATTTTTATTTAGTCTTCAGTGTTATTTATCTTGATACGTAGAAGAATTGCCTTCTTGTTGCAACGTATGGCTTTAAAGTTACCCAACACAAATTCTTTTAAATGTTATACAGTAGCATTTTTATTGGTTAAGATTAAACAAAACTAATGTTTTCCTCATAAATTCAGGTCTTATGCGAGACAATGCCAGCAGACATTGCTTTGTTAGGCACTTCTTGTGAGAGTAGCCAAATGCATTGTTTATTTGTCAAGCTCAGAAGTCACAAACTTTATGCTAAAATTTAATGTAATCAAACAATTTTTGTGTGAAATTGTGGTTCCTCACGTAACGTTTTCATGTCTAAAAAAGTTTCATATGTCGGTTATTAGTCATACAGTACTTGGCCATAAATCTTTGTATGCCACAACTAGCACACTGTCAAATTTCTCAGCTTTTTCCTTTGGACCCCCTGCTGCTTTGCTTTCGGACGTTTTTTATTCGACGGTTTATTAGTGGTTTTCTTTTTTAACCAGTCTGTTAAACTTTTTTAGCTTACTTTGATACAATATGCAATTAATTTTAAAAAAACAGATCCTTTTGGCTAATCCCATGAATCTTAAACTATATCTTGGTTGCCTCGTTAGACTACTTTAGAACAAGAGTATATATACACAGATTCCCTGTGACGCCATTCAACTCAAAGTTGTTCAAGTGAGAAAAAATTGTCCCGCGATAATAGCAAAGGTTTTGATAAACATTTCCTTATTGATGATCATTCCAAAAGCAAAATTTCAGCCATGTTCTTTTGCCGTTTGTGAGTCAGACTGACAGTAATCCTCTTTTTAACAACTTTTCTTTAAACGGCGCAAAGCCCAAATCTAGCTCGGCCACTGTAAGGAAAGAAAGAGAAAATAAAAATGATTAATTACTCATCGACTTCTGGCAGACCATTCTGAAATTCTAATTAAACGACTGCTACATTTTTAAAAATTTCCTATTTAAACTTAAGGGTACATGTGAATGTCATTAACTCGTACCTGGAATGACCATTACACTAACTCTGACATGATTGTTAATCAGGGAGCTTGTGTAATTTATCTTCCTGAGTTAAACTTTACGTTTGAGCAGCGACCATGATGAACACTTTCGTAATTTGTCCCAGTAATGTAAAAGTGTATGTATATCTACATATGAATATAAATATAAATATGTATATATATGTGTGCGTGCGTGCGTGTGTATATGTATATCCATTATATGTATATTATATATATATATATATATATATATATATATTATATATATATTATATATTATATATATACATATATATATATTACTGTTTATATGTATACATACACACATACATGTATATACATTCATAGTTATACTGTATATATATATATATATATATGTGTGTGTGTGTATAAGCTTTATATATGTATGTGTATATATATATATATATATATATATATATATATATATATATATATATATATATATATATATATATATATATATATATATATATATATATAAAATGAATTTCTTGACGATGTTCCACTTATGAATGTATGTACTCATTTTCTAATATCGTAACAGTTTCTGCTTCAATGCCTCATTAATCTATCCGGGTTCTTTTTGGAACATTTAGGTGTTTATTGGTCGTTCTCAACATCCAAAATATTTGCCTCGGCTGTTTCTGTCTTGAATTAACACGCCCTGAATGTAACCAAAGTTTACTGGACCTATGATTGAATAAAGAAAGTTAAAAAAAACACTTTGTTGGACACACAAGTGAGAACTCCAAATAATTCAGGTGTTCTTCCTCCAGGTATACGTCTTACAAAACGGGAAAAAAGTAATGAAAAAGAAAACGAGTGTTAAGAAAGACACCAGGTCTCCTGTCTTCAATGAAGCTATGATATTCAGTGTTCCTGCGCCTGCTTTACACGTGAGTATAGAAAGTGTCTGATGATTACTGATGCGTATATGAGTGGAGAAATAGAAATGGCCTTTCTTATATGTACTGAATTATTTCGGTCAAGTAAGTTGGTCATATTTGCAAGTTATGCACCATGAAAATTCTTCGCACGTGTAATGACATTTGTACGGAAGGAAAGATATTTTTTAGCTCTGCCTCATAAAATACATTCCAAAATATTCTTTCTGCGACTGATTTACAGACGTGGACGTATACACAGATACAATGAATGACATTTTTTTCAATTGTGTCTACTTTAGGGAAAATATAGAAAGTACTTGTTTTTAACGCATTGTCTAATACGTGCAATAGACTTTTGCGTCACTAAAAAAGTCAAGATAAGCTAGTCTTACTGCATTCATTATGTCATAATATGAAACAAAACTGTTAAGATTAAGCTAGCCATTTGGCCACGCGGGCTCTTGCTAATACAAACGGCCTATGAAATGAACTTGTGACTAGAATTGAATAATATTTTACCTCTTTATATATTTATTTGAAGTACTTGTGGAACCTTATTTAGAACTACCATTTGTTAAGATTTAATTATGATGAGCCATTTTTGGTTCGTTGAAATATCCCAGTCTGTGCCACTTGAGAGAATCACACTGATATCCCTTCTTGCAGAATATCCAGTTACGCGTGACGGTTGCGGAGCATGGAGGAGACGGCGGCCAGGCCAAGGCTGTGGGGCATGTCATAGTGGGCACTCAGGCCCAGGGCAAGGCGCTGTCGCACTGGAATCAGATGATGTCAGCTCTGAGAAAGCCCATCGGCATGTGGCATCCTATCAGGAGGTAATCGAACCAGATGTGGGAATCAGTGAGGGAAGTCAGTAGAAAGTGAAAGTGATCAAGAATTCTTCAGATTTATGGAAGGAAAGATCATTGAAAATGTCTGATGGTATCTGATAATGAAGTCGGATATGGAATGGTTAATAAGTATCTAAATGCGTAATGAATATATTTAAGATGCCTATAATTTTCTATTTATGGGATACTATACCACTATATAGAAGTTTCGTCTGTGTTTCTGCTACCGTTAGGAGTGTCACCTAAGCATAAAAGAAAGGGTTTCTGACTATAATAAGCAAGGGATAACAAGGGATGGCAGATAGGGCTTTTACCTAATGGAACAGTTGTCTTGAGAAATTCGTCTGCTGCAAAATAATTTAATGGCGTGGTTCATACAACTGCGAGAAAGAGACAGTAATGTCTGAATCTTGCGAAGAATAAATTTGGGAGAAGAGGAGTTACCAGTAAAAGTTTCAGTTTTAAAGACTCATCATTTAATTAAAGGTTTTACGAAAAAAATTTAATTTTTTAAGATGTACGATGGTTAAGAAATTATCACTGTTATTGAATTAAAGATTTTATATGACTAAAACCATTTATAAAAAGTTGGTCACTGAAAGATTAGCCAAGTAAGAAATTGTTTCATAAATTCGCATAATAAACATTTATTAAATCAAATACCATTTATGCCCAAATTTAATAATCATAGTGAATGTTTATATATTCTCATATTTGTACATATAATGCGTGTATATTCTCCCACAAATATATTTTATATTTATAATAATGCAAAGGATTAATGTAATGATCATTGGCATAGTGGTAAAATTGATTTCCTTCATGTCACCAGTATTGTGATCTTGACACTAGCCGTACTACGATGCACGTAAAACTAATCGAGTTATTCTGACTAAAGTCATTAATAACCTCAGTTACATATTAAACAGAATAAAAATAAGGAAGTAAAACAACAAAAGAAAATTTTGTGAATAGCCCATTTAGATTTTTGTAAATTCTACGTAGTTTTACAGCATTACTCAAATGGCTGGTACAGATACAGCTGTAGTATAAAGTTTGACTTTCTCAAGAAGAGGGAAAGGGGGGAGGGGGACAAGATAATCAGAGGCAGACACTTGACAAATGTGTAAGCATGTTGAAGGACTTAACATAGTACTTAGGAAGCATTTATTTAAGTTATCTATAGACCATATTACAGAATTATTTGCTTTCAAACGCATCATCACTTTGTGTTGTAATCTGGTCCACAAAAATACTGCATTGTCCGGAGTATTTTTTTATATATAATTAATAGGAAATGTAAAATTTACACATAGTGAGTTTACCATTCTTATAAAAAGGTTGAAATCACTTAATTGTTTTAAGATGTTATTGAATAAATATTCAGTGTATTATATGCTTAGGCATATCCTTACATTTTTATTTCTTTGAGGGAACTGAACCGCTTTACATGAACTAATTGTAGGAACGTTTCCCTGCCCATTTTGCTTGTTTGTTTTTTATCTTAATGTTATTTAATGATACTATTTTAAAACTTGTTTTGTGAAGGGTGAAAGTGGACACTCCCTACTTTTCACATATTTTAAAATTGGTACATTGTGCAAGTTCTCACTCTGTTTCATTCTCTTATGTGCTTCATATGAGAGAGAAGTCCTTATTGAAATTAGCCTCTTTTTCTCGAGCTGAATGCGGGTATATTAAACATAATGTAATGCAAGACATTGCATATGGGTATATAATTTATATAATTACTTGTGTATTGTGAATTGTACTGTATATATGCCATAGCTTATGCGTAATATATGTGTACAATAACTATGACTGTCTAAGCGTTCTTTGAGTTGTGAACATATACAGTAATCAGAGTGTACTCAATCAGTACCGTAGGTAAGTCTGATTGTCTGGTTGTAATGACATCACTTAATCCTGTCTGTGTATTTGTGTGCATTAATGTTTGGGTACACACATCAGATAAGCAACAGCTGTTGTATGAGCTGTAATGCACTGCCTATTTCAGTTTTTATCCGTATTTTGTAATCCAAAACCTTACCCCTACTTAGAAAAAAGGAGTATTACCATTCCTTTATATATAATATATCTTCTCTCAAATTATATATATATATATATATATTATATATATATATATATATATATATATATATATATATATATATATATACATATATATATATATATATATATATATATATATATATATATATATATATATATATATATTAGGTGACAAATATCGTTAATATCAATTCATTAGACTTTGGGAATAGCTTACAACCAAGGAAATATAACTGATAAGTGCATATGCCAAGGAGAGGATTTGAACCTCGGGCGTTGGTTTAGATACAGTGATAAACGGAGGACGTGACCGTTCGGCTGTCAAGAGAGATATAAGTTGTTATCGACTCTGCTACACATATTCATGTCAAATTCCGCCTCTGTACTTGCAATATATATAGATATCAACCCATCTCCACCATGATAACTGACTGGTAAGTATATGTGAGTATAAAAGTCACACATGGATAAGTAACAACACATCATAATTAGCCAAATGTTATAAGTGTTGCCGTTCATCATTGTTACTAAATCCTGGCCGGGCGGATGAACTAATCAATTGTCATTCACCTTTGGTGTAAGTTATTCCTAAAAGTAAAGATATATATATATATATATATATATATATATATATATATATATATATATATATATATATATATACACTGGGTAGGATTTTTGAAAGATTAGCAGGCTTAAATCAAGGGTAGAAGTGTGTATGTAGTGACAGGCAATGAGAAAAATCTTGCAGTGTAAAAGAATCAGTGCAAAAAAGGTCAATTAAGAAAAATATAAAAGCACAGCTGTAGGAGAAGAACATGGTTCCTGAATGGCGTCTTAAATGGTGGATGTTCTGGGGAAAATGAAGAGAAACCGAAGGCAATATTGAGTTTGGAAATGTTTGCAAGAGGTAAAAGTTGACAATAAATGTGAGCATGATGAAGGTTAAAAGAATAAATTTCAGTATGGACAGTAGAAGAATGGAGGCTGTAGATTCCTAAAAGTACTCAAGGATGTGTGCATGTACACACACACACACACATATATATTATATATATATAATTTATATACAGTATATACATATATATATATGTATATACATATATTGAAACCCATGGTATAAATCCTGACTGGTTAGTTTTGTAAGACACTTTCAGTGGAACTGATATAGCTGCATACACACACAAACACATATACTGTATATGTATATATACACATGTATATATATATATATATATATATTATATATATATATATACCGTATATATATATATATATATATATATATATATATATATGTATGTATAATTAAAATCACAGGAAGACGTGATGTATGCATGCATATGTACCATGATGAAAAAATAAAATGCAGGGTATAAATCCAGACAGATCTTTCCTTTAGTTTTCAAGGACACCTTCAAGAAGACTCAGACATAACTAAAAAATTTACACTGTCAACCTATCCAATATATTGGTAATGTCTACCACTATATATTAGTCCTCGTGAAATCGGTCAGAATTTATACCCTGAGTTTCATTCTTCACCCATGGTACATCTATATGTGTATGTGTAATATATATATATATATATATATATATATATATATATATATATATATATATCATCAAGTTAGGGGAAAGGAGAATTGTTTGTTCTTCCAATGTGCTTTATTATTGATTGTTTCTATGGACCATGTGTCCCATTTTCAAAGTTATAAATTAAAAAGACAACAGAATTAAAATAGACTCAGATTTAAAAAAACGAGAAAAAAATATTTTCATAAAAGCATAAAAAGAAACATAATAGAAAGGAACAATGGCTACCAAATAGTGCTGAAGGCAAGAGCTGTGTGACACTCGGGGTCCGTTTTGGTTCCAACGGAAACTCACGAGAGGTACAGAGGTGTTGACGTGGACCGAGTATTTAATTGGGGAACTAGCTGTATAATAAAAAGAGATTCTAGTATTGACAGTTGGTGGTCATTCGGAGCTTTGTCTGTTATTTTAAAATCCTTGTAATTGATATTATACTTGCATTTTTTCTCGTGGTCTCTTATGCATGAAAATTCGGGGTTTGATAATTTAGCGCCTGTTCGGTAACTTACGCCACGATGAGAGTCTAATCTCACCTTCAACAACCTATGATTCCTTATACAGCACAGGTGCTTCCTATGGAAAAATGTAAGGATTACCCAAAATTCACAAAGAACTTAACTACCTGTAATTATAGTATTAAAAACTCTGATCATTTTAAAGAAAGGGTTTTATCACAAGACTCACATCTTTTTCTGACTAGTTTAGATTATGGAGTCACTTTTTACTAATGCCTCTGTGGAAGAAACCATTGATATTATTTTAGATCAAATTTTTCCTAACCCAGATACTATTTTTAATAATTTTAATATCATTGATTTTAAAAAACTGTTGCAACTGGCCGTGCTGGACACAGCCTTCATTTTTAATGGAAAAGCGTATGTTCACACTGATGGTATGGCCATGGGATCCCCATTAGGTCCAACCTTTGCAAATATTTTCATGTGCACCCTGGAGGAGCGCCTGTTGGACGACTGTCCTTTGGCTTGCCACCCCTTTTAGAACGGCAGATATTTTGATGACACTTTCTGCTGCTTAGAAACAAAGATCGAGCAGATGAATTTCTTAAGTATGCCAACCAAATGCATCCAGACATAAAGTTGACAGTCGAATATGAAAGTGAAAATAAATTGCCCTTCTTAAATATAATGGTTTCAAGATGTGATGAGCATTTTAATACCACGGTATTTAAGGAAAAAAATGTTTACCGGTATGGGTTCTAATTTTTATAACTATTGTTTCTTCAATTTTAAGTTAAATTCTTAGTCAACCCTCTTCCACAGGGTCTTTAGTTTAACATCTGATTGGATTGGATTTCATAAGAAAATTCTATATCCACCAATATTTTATTAATAATAACTGTTTCCCATCTGAACTCTTTTGCGAACATTTGCGCAAACTTTGAAGTAATATTTTTCATCCAAAATTTAAAATACCAACAGTACCTAAACTATCTTTCTATGCAAGTGTCCCGCTTATCTATGATAAACACTTCTGCCAAGACTTACGCCAAATAATAAACAAATATTTACCGGCTGTCGAATTGAAATTAATATCTAATAATCCAATGACATTCAAGTCTCTGTTTAGAATGCCAAAAGAAGAGTCGTTGATGACCTCCAGAGGTCATATCTTCCAATTGCTAGATGTGACCTGGGAAGTACGTGGGCTCCGCCCGTAGGTTGTTGAAGGTGAGAATTAGACTCTTATCGTGGCGTAAGTTACCGAACGGGCGCTAAATGATCAAACCCCGAATTTTCATGAATAAGAGACCACGGGAAAAAATGCAACTATAATATCAATTACAAGGATTTTAAAATAATAGACAAAGCTCCGAATGACCACCAACTGTCAATACTAGAATCTCTTTTTATTAAACAGCTAGTTCCCCAATTAAATATTCAGTCCACGTCAACACCTAGATACCTCTGGTGAGCTTCCGTTGAAACCAAAAAGGACACTGAGTGTCACTCAGCTCGTGCCTTCAGCACTATTTGGTAGCCATTGTTCCTTTCTATTATGTTTCTTTTTATACTTTTATGTAAAAACTTTTTTCTCGTTTTTTAAATCTGAGTCTATTTTCAATTCTGTTGTCTTTTTAATTTATAACTTTGAAAATGGGACACATGGTCCTGAAACGTCAGCATAATAAAGCGCATTGAAAGGAAATAAAGGAATTCTCCTTCTCCCTTAACTCGGTGCTGTTCATCATGTTTTAAGCAACCGCCTTTCGACTTCGATTTATATAATATATATATATATATATATATATACATGTATATGTATATGTGTATGTATATATATATATATATATATATATATATATATATATATATATATATATATATATATTAAATGCACTCGCAGGAAAGGTGAGTGGAAAATTCGAGACCGAATATATATATATATATATATATATATATATATATATATATATATATATATATATATATATATATATATACTGTGTATATATATTTATAAACAAACTACCACGCACAAAGTAAAATGTCTAACGATGTTTTGCGTACTTAATAAGAAATCATGCCGTTGCTGGTTGAATACTGAACGAGTTGTTGTTCAGTTACGGTTTTATCCCCTTAATAACCACTGTCTCGGAAATTATAAGGTCCTGTCTGTTTGAACAAAAAGACAGTATTTTAAAATCCGGATCAGTGAATGGATGGTCTTGTGCCAAACTGTGTTCCCTTATAGCTGAAAAGGGTGAGTTTGAAAGAGGAAACCTTGTTTTAACAGAAAAACCTCGCTGAGCCAGCGAGAACTGGACCCAAGTATCGCAGACCACATGCGAACAAGTAAACTAATACATGGCACACGAATTAATGTCTACAGGAAGAGTAGATGCTTCCCTCAATTGTGATCTTATAGTAGAAGGGTTGGTAAAAACAAATTGGAAGCTAATCTAATTAAAGCTATTCTCAAGTATTTCTTGTAACTTTTTCCGGACCTTATAGCAATACTGTACACCGCTCTGGGACAAAACTTCTCATTTAAGAAATTTTTTAGAGTTTTGTAAAATACAAAATGGGATAAGAGTTTCCAGTAAAATAATTCTGGAGGAAAACTGTCTTGATGAAAAATTTTAAAATCACAACAAACATTGTCAGCGTTATTTAGAATAGTGCGTATTGAATTAGGTTTATACAGTTTTGCAGAAAAACTGAGGTAATTTAATCCAAAGCCAGTAAGTGTAGTTTTCCTGTAAACAGAAGTTTCAAAGTTGCATTTATGTCTGTATATCTGAACATCTAAAAAGACGACCTATTATCCTCTTCTGTCTCACAAGCAAAAGAAATGTTTTGGGTGACGATAATTCGGATATTCGTAAAACAAAATCACGTGTGATAGTTCCATACATACAAGGAAAGTGTAATCCACATACCTACGATCAAGGTCTATAGAAATACTAAGATAACACAAAGGTTTGAAAGCACTTGTGCATTCAGACATCCAAATCTTTCCACAGCAACCAATGAAACAATCTGCATATATATATATATATATATATATATATATATATATATATATATATATATATATATATATATATATATATATATATATGTATGTATGTATGTATGTATGTATGTATATATATGTATATATATACATATATATGCATATACATATATATATATATATTTGTGTGTGCGTGTATGCGTAGGTGTATGTTTGTGTTTATTGATGCAGTGCTGCATTTTGATTGTATTACTTGATAGAATTTTAGCGTTAAGATTTCCTTTGATATTTTAGTGCTACATGTTGGTTATAACTAAGCATATCAGATCTCCAGTCAGTTTGGAATACATTGTTGTATCCTGCTTTCAGTTTCCTTAAAAATGGCTCTTACATAATATTGATTGATTTGTAGTATAATTTATGGTTGCTGGATGATTGCGTAAAATATTCTGTGAATTTAGGCATCATCCAAGAAGTGGTAAAATATACAGACGGTAGGAGGCAAAACTCAAAAATAACCATGAATCTAATGTTCTTGGGAGTCCCACAAGAAATCTTGCTGTACGGTTCATATTCAGATTGCTTCGATAAACGAAAAAAAATATTAGAATTATGCGTGTTTATAATGCTTCCAAGTGATGTAATGAGCCGCGACATAGCACCGCAGACTGAATACTTGAATACGTGGGATCTATCTTGAGAAGAGGAGACCATTTGACTGCCTGCTTGAGAGTTCTTTGGTGCCGTGGCTTTCGTTTTTCTCCCGTAATCACTATTGAAATAGTGTTATTACAATAGATGCTCATGTAATTTGCCGAAATTATTGTTAGGAGAGAAATACTTTTCCCACGTGTTTGAGATTACGTGCAGATAATCGATTCCACTCCTCCGGGACTGGAGGTTACCTCGTCTAAACCCTCACCTGAGTGAACTTTATATATTATTTGTTGCTGTTATTGAAAGCAGTGGTATCAGATCTTACCTTGGGAATGTATTAAAGAGAGAGAGAGAGAGAGAGAAGAGCAAAGAAAGTCGGAAGGAAAGGCAGATAGATAAGATGAGACACGGGAATATCTATGAGCCGGAAAGGTTATTGACCTTTCAATATAGTATGAAAAGTAGCTAGTCTTTCTAGATAAGTCTTTGTAAATCTTTATGTTCTTTTAATATTGTAATAGAAACCATATTTCAGCCCATTCATTTATGATCCTGTGATGCCTCCAGTTTCTCATGTCTTGTAATATCACCTCGTCAAGAGTTTATGCTTATAAAAATATTTTTATACATGTTCATTAAATTTTAGTTGTAGATATTATGTTTGAGGCTTGTCTTTGTTTTGTTGTGACTACTGTAATGTGCAAAATGTAGCAGTGTAATTATGTGATCCATAATTTGGTAATGCGAATAAGTATATTTGTATGTATGTATATATATATATATATATATATATATATATATATATATATATATATTATATTTATATATACATAACAAATATCGTTTAATGTGCAGTTCACTGTGCTCGGGGAATTACTAACACCCAAGGGGGATCATAACTGATAAGTGTTTGGTCACTGGCAAGATTCGAACCAGTGACGAAGCACCCATCAGTTGTAGTTCCCCTTGAGGTGCGTTATTCTCGAGCTATGGTGAATTGGATATAAACGATATTTTTGGCTTGATATTTGTGAATAGTGACGGTCACGTGTGTATACGTGACAAAATTCATATATATAATATATATACTATATATATATATATATATGCATATAATATATTTATATATATATATATATATATATATATATATATATATATATATATATATATATATATATATATATATATATATATATATATATATATATATATATATATATATATATATATATATATACACACACACAGTCGACCCGGTATTCGTGGGGATGCGTACCACTACCACCCAAATAGCTCAAAAATCATGGAATACTTAAACCCCTCTAAAAATGCTTATAATTGCCTATTTTGATAGTTCAAAACACCAAAAACCCTCAAAAAATGCTTATACCTGAATATTTTAATAGCTTTATCACAAAAAGTGCATTTAGTCACGAAAATAATATGAAAATGCAGTAATTTGTGAATCTTTCTCTATGAAAAATACTGCAAATAGGCGAATTTTCCACGAATAATATGTATCTATGTTCCACAGAGAACTCTGTGAACAGGTGAAGCCGCTAAGCCGGAACCGCGAATAGTGGGGGTCCATGTATATATATATATATATATATATATATATATATATATATATATATATATATATAAATATATATATATATATATATATATATATTATATATATATATATATATATATATATATATATATATATATATATATATATATATATATATTATATATATATACACCATCAATAAGCCCTGATTGTAAGTTTTGTTCACCGATCAAGTCTTGTACTTCCTGTGACTATTTCTGTTTACTCACATTGCTTTTATATGTTGTAGACCATTTAACATAAAGTAGCGTCAGATGGTATTAGTTCTCGCGTAGCTCATTCCCAAAGATATTTTTATACATAGAACAAAGTCATTTTATCAGAAGCAGGTCCTTGTATTCCACGACTGTGATCCTTTTGACAAAACTTCCTTTGGCAGTCTTTTTACAGTTTTTATTATTTTTTTTCTTTTTGTATAGATGCCAGCCTTGTTAGACCATCCTGTTTTATACTTTGAAAAAAAAACCTTGAAACTTTGCAGTGTCTAGGAAAAACTGCTGTCCTGCATTCATTGGTAGCAGATTCAATTTCCATCGTGTCTTTTTCTGTTACAGAACTTGTTTTCCAATAAACTTAATGCAGATGGAACCGACAGCTTTGAAACATGATTCTACACTTTGCTTGTTTATACGCGAAGGATTCTTGTTAAAATCTTGGATTTTAATCTTCGGTATCTTTTAGGGCATCTTTTGCTCATTAGCCGTGATAGATATTGGCTGAATCCCCATGCATTTCAACAGCCACCTAACTGTCCAGAAACTCTGAAATTATTCGTTACGAGCACAATGATAAATGATAGCTTTCACATCGCTTTTACAATTTACATGTAACTTTATGTTAGCATATGCAGAACTGCAATAACCTACCGAAGACATCGTTGTTGCCATTCTCCGAACTTCACTGTTCCAAGAGCGGAAGTTTTTATTATTTATATCCGTGAAACGACCTCTCTCTCTCTCTCTCTCTCTCTCTCTCTCTCTCTCTCTCTCTCTCTCTCTCAAGCTGACATCTGAAATAGGATTAAAACATATGTCATTATGCCGCAGTGAAACTTTGATTTTGCTTCCTTTTTATCCCTCTAAAGCGATAATAATAATAATAATAATAATAATAATAATAATAGGTAAGAAAATACAAAAGTTTTGATTAGCTTCGCTACCTGTGACTTCACGAAAGAATGTTGCATTTTACTAAAGAGTTTGATTCGTTGATTGATTTGGTCTTTACGCAGGCGTGACAACAAAGAAGGTCGTCTTATGGATTAAACAGGTTTTTAGAATCAAAGGTGGGTAGCCAAACTGCCCGACTCTGGGGTATTTTCACATTAGCGGGTTATACAGATACGTAACCTTGCTTTCTTGCCCGAGTGGGTTCATTTCTACTATTCAAAGAAAATGTGAGTTTGGGTCTTTTTTATGATAAGAGTTCTTCTCCATTGCAGCCCTAATAATTTTTTGGCATGCATTATTTGGAATGAATTTTCAGGCAACTCTTAAGTAATCGCTTTCCAGAAAACTCCCTCTTCATGTTTGTTCGAGACTAAAGTGCTAGCACGGGCTCTCTCTCTCTCTCTCTCTCTCTCTCTCTCTCTCTCTCTCTCTCTCTCTCTCTCTCTCTCTCTCTCTCTCTCCACACCTAGAAATACTATCTAAACATTCAAGCTTCGTTATACCAAAATCTTAGGAGAATTGTTTAAGATATATTGATAAGCTTGTCAAACTTTTGCATTTTGTATAATCTTGACAGTGGAAATCAAGGACTGTCAACAATGCATTTAAGCAGTTCAATTAAATGTGTACTTTATGCATGTATATGTTTGCACGCAGCTATTGCGCACATTGTGTATATATAGAAAACCATAATGTTTAGTATAAACTCACGTAACATACATACACTATACATATATATACAGTATATACACACACACATATATGTGTGTGTGTGTTTACGATGAGAAGATATATTTATTCACATTAAAAACAATGTTCAACCATGTTTGCGTATTTTCCAATAACGTGGAATATCTCAATAAGAGTCCCATTCATGCTTACATAGATTTTTATGGGAGTTGTGACTAGCGAATGTTCCTTCTTTTTTTCACACCGTTCGACTCATGACTAAATAAAACCCACAGTTCCTGACGGAATAGCCACAGAAACCTAAAGCGAGAGGAGATGAGAATCGAAAAAAATTACCGGGAACAGTAAAAAAATCTCAACATTCAAAAAGATGTCAAGCAAAACCGTCAGTGTCTAGAAAGCAAAAAGCTTTCTGCTTCTAGTGAGTAAGCCAAATCCATCTGGCATAAAGCACATTACGAAGGTGCTGCCAGGACGCACATGAACCGAGCACAAGATTGGCATCGTATTTGAACAGATCGAAAATACTATAAAACCGAAAGTTATCAGCTTGCCTTGAGTTATATAAATGAAACAGGTGTGTAACAAACTACCAGGAGATACAACTATTACATATTTCTTCCCTTTTCTTAACTTTACTACTGAGCAAGATTTCACCATTACTCCATATCATTTTGCTCTCTAGACAATCGTGGTACAATTCGTATGAGAGAGAGAGAGAGAGACAAAATGTGTGTAGTGGATATTTTGGGAGATCAAATTGTCCTCGTAATAACATTTTAACGTGTTTTTATGTTCTAGATTTACGCTAGTCAAAAGTTCCTGTAGCCACCTAATAAGTCATTGTAAACGAATATGAGTCTGTATAGGGATATTTTGTTTTACTTATACGAAGCTAAAGATATATCAGAATGCAAAGAAAATTTTGCTTCGTAACATTTATTAGGATTTTTATGTAAATATTCCAGCAAGTATATTTTCAAATATTACCAGTTGAGCGATCAACCTACTACTAGAGTCCAAACTTGAAGCTATTTCATTCCTTAACGGAACTCTTGAAATCCAAAATTTTTTTGCTTATTTCTCATAGTCGAAAAATCCACGGATTGGTTTTCTTGTAAGTTTCTCAGTGTGGAAGTTTGTCTCTGTCTGTCAGCTATACCAGTCATGTCTTAGATAGTACCATATATTGTATACTTGTATAGGAACTCTCACCCTTGTCTACTAAAGACATCGTGCCTATGAATGCCGTTTTTCTTTGAAAACCTTTCTTATGCATCTTAGAAGATAATGATGATTCTCGATGAATATAGACCTAAGATTGTTTGTCTCGTTTAGCACACTTAATTCACCATTCATTCATTCATCAGATTACAGAAGAAAAGAATCATTACTTCAGAGAATTTGGGAGGCTTTTTTCGTAGAGTGAAGAAGCTAATTTTCCAGTGCATTTTCAGGTCATCAAGGGAATTCGTTCCAAAATATTCTTCCATATTCTAATGACTAAAGTATGAACGACCTCGTTTATCTTTTACTGAAGACTTCCCACATTCTCTCTTGTCAAATGTGAAATGATAACTAAAGCAGTACAATTATATATTACCTAGTCATTTCAATCACAATAGCACTGACGTCATGTTTTTGCAATAACCATTTTTTCAGTATCTATTTTCTTACCTTTTCGGGAATACTTTTCAATCAAAGTATCTCTTGGATTTTAATTCAAGACGAAGCATTATCGATTCTATTAAGAGGCATAGATGCTCTCATGCCATTTTTCTTCTGAAATCATTTTCTGTATGATTACTACGTCGAGACTGGAAGTGCCCCAGTGCACATGTATGGCGATTATATAAAGGTTATTTGTATCTGAGTAGAAATAGAACTGTACATTTGTATGGCATAATCTTTCATCCACTTTTTCAGCTATATTCACCATTTTCCAAAATAATCTCATGGATCTAAGTTGAAAAGTCTTAACATTACACGTCTGGTCAATGCAGACGATATCCATAATTCCTTTTTTAAAAGTAATTTCAGTCCATTTTTGTCCATCATGAAAACTCGTAGGTAAGTTTTACATCCTAAAGCATTCTTCCATAAATTGTATTAGCGAAAGGTATCTCAGTAATTAGGACATATAAGAATTTTAATATGATATTTATCCACTAATGTAAAGCTCGATCATCTATATTACCGGTGATAGCTACGGAAATAATTTTTTATAATATGGAATTTTTTTAGACAAATTAGATGAACGGATATTTACAGTAATCTAACGAATCTCTCTCATATAGCCATCATTGCTTCAGTTTATAACTTCGTAAGCTCTAGGTAGCCCATTACACGCTCCAACAAAATTTCATATCAGTTTCTGGTAAAATGAAAGTAGTTATAAAATTCGCTCCTATATTGCGATTATTTCCCTTTCAGTGGATGACAATATTATGTGACTGAATGTTGTCGTCTTTTCCTTGTTTAATTTTTCACATCCCATTGCCATTTGTAACGTTGAAGAATGTTACTTTGGAAATTCAGTGATATGATGAATTTTATATATATATATATATATATATATATATATATATATATATATATATATATATATATATATATATATATATTATATATATATATATATATATATATATATATATATATATATATATAATATATGTATACATATATCTACATATATATATATATATATATATATATATATATATATATATATATATATATATATATATTTTATATATATATATATATATATATATATATATATATATAATTATATATATATATATATATATAATGTAATGAGTTAATTATATTTTTGTTTTCATTATGATTTTGTTTTTACATTCAACTTTGTTTGAATACAATAATAAAATATAAATACAAAATCAATTTGTTTTTCATTTTTATTTACACTCCTTCTGTAGTAGTCAAAATATGGTTATTTTAAATTCAGTGTGACATTAGTCAATTATAAATTTCCCGTCAAAAATATTCAGATATAGAACTAACAAAATTAAGCAATTTTCAAAATGTAATGTCTCGGTACCTTTTAAATTTCCTATCCAGAAACTTAGAGACCTACAATGAAATACTGTTGCGTTATCTACTGACGTCTGCTGTGAGGGTTAGTATTTAATATTCTCTCTCATTTTTCTTTGAAATAAGGAGGTGTTCAATACACTGCGAATAACAGAAAGTGAAGCACTGCAAAGGCAATTAACAAACAAAACAAAAGCAAGCTATCCTGTATTGAAGATTGTAAGGCTATCGTAAAGTCGTTTTATTCGTATGGCAAACAGGACGTAAGGCCGCCATCATTTTCACGAAGTTTATCGCTGGGACCTATGAGGTCATTCTGCTCTGAAACGGAAATTGACATTAAAAAGGTGTAACAAGAGGAACACCTCGCAGTTGCACTATGAATCAACTGTTAGGAGAGGGTGGAAAGTCAGATGAAAGAAAGAATATGAACGGAGGTACAGGAAGAGGAATGAAAGGGATTGCAGTTAGGGGCCAGAGGGACGCTGCAAAGAACCTTAAGCAATGCCTACAGTGCACCGCATGTGCACTAACGGCACTATCCTTTACGGGTGTTGCTGTTTCGAAAAAATGGAATGTGAATTTTAATCCTTTTCTGCTAATATTTTGAGATTTTTATATTAATCTGTGATATATAAATAGTTATATTAATTAAGATTAAAGTGTAATGCCATTTGACTTTTCCATCTGCAGTAAAAACATTTTATTTATATAGTACTTTTCACAAAATGCTAAAGAACGCTACCACAGGAACCGTATACATTATAATTAAATCATCTAAAGGAGAGTCATATAATTCAGTTACAAGATATGCAGGAATTCTGTTACTTCCTGTCATGTATTTGCATCAGAAGTATTTTTCTTAACATTAAAATGAATGATTGGGTTTTTAATTCCTAAAGCAGCTTTTTTTTTGTAGAATTTTACCTTACTGTACAATTCCCACTGTAAATATATATATTTCTAGTTTAAAATAATAGAGTATATGCCAAATAAGGAATAACTTTGTTGATAATGTCGTATGAAAATGTGATTTTGCAAAAACAGCTCCGATGGATTATTTCATTTGCTTAGAGTACCTGTGAGGACCCTCCATATATTGCAATCTTTATGCGCTGCAAACAAGATTTCGTACCACTGAACAAACCCGCGGTTAATCCTTTCCACGCTTGGTTTTTACCTCTGGTGCCATTTGTTACAAACATAAGTTTAGGTAACTTAGCAAGAGAAATCGGTTATTCCATGCCGTATTTTACGTACAGAGATACTTTTGGTAAAAAGCATCGATTTTTAGGAGTAGGGATCGATGGAGGATAAGAAAAGATTTCCTGTGGGAGAAAAGGGGTTCTTCGCCTCGACTGAAGGTAAGACATCCACTTGGTTATTTCATTCACAGAATCTACGCATCTGCCCATAAGAGGAAATGTTCCATACAGTTAAATAAGTATAATCCTTCGGGCCAGCCCTAGGAGAGCTGTTAGTCAGCTCAGTGGTCTGGTAAAACTAAGGTATACTTAAATACGGGTCATTACAATATTTCCTGTCCTTTCCTTCCGAGGTCGGGGAGGGAGCTATAGTTACCGTTTTCTATGTAATGAAAATGGAAAGGCATCAGGCCATCGCATCACTATTCACTATTTAGTTCAGTTGCTTTAGAGCTGTGAGTGTAGTAAGGTGTGTGTTTGTGAGCATTCCCTCCGGTACGTCATCTCGTGATTGTTCAGTGATATTTGAATTGACTCTTCGATTGAAGATTCAGTTCCCATTTTGCATTAAGTGCTAGTAATTTATCTTTAAATGAAAATAGTATGGTATGTTTAAAGTTGGGGGACTGGACAATCGACTCTGAAAAACTTAAGTGTCTAGTCGTATGTGCGGGCATCCTTTTTGTCTATTGTCAGAATTCTGTTTTATGTTTCATATCTTCCTGTCTGTTTCTGTCTCCGTCCATATCAGACATCATGACTGGGTGTATGAACCTGTAGGAAATTTTCCGCAAAACAATCTTTTGATACTGTTCTTGTGTATCGACGTACTTACATGTTTTAGTGCATCAACGTACTTCCATTCTTAATCACTAATAGAATTAGGACCAGGATCTTCTGAATTTTTTGTCATGAATTGCCCTCTATCAGGTAACAAGCAGACAAGAACTCTATATTATTTGTGTATGTTTATTCGTGTGAAATCCAAATATATCTGCGTCTTTATGAATTCTGTCTCCGTAGGGGGTTAGTGCCGTCATGGCTTCTCATGCAGTGCACTGTAGCCATAACTTAAGGTTCTTTGCAGCGTCCCTTCGGCCCCTAGCTGCAACCCCTTTCATTCCTTTTACTGAACCTCCATTTATTTTCTCATTCTTCTACCTTGCTATCTCCCGTCTCCTAACAGTTGTTTCGTAGAGCAACTGCGATGTTTTCATCCTGTTACAACTGCACCAAAAACCTTTCTACTGTCAATTTTCCTTCCAGCGCTTGGCCTTTGGCCTAAATTCTATATTCCTATTTGTTTATGAATATTGTAGAAAAATGTACTTGTCTATTGCATGTCGTAATAAGGGTAACTGAACCACACATCTGCTCGTGAATGCCACTCTTACATTAATTTATTTGATTTCTGCTAAGAAATATGTATGGACCTTGATACTCCCTCGTCCTGACCGGGTCTGTTTTATTCTCCCCGTTTTCTTCCTTTTTCAGAATCCCCTTTGCCCATTCTCCACTGAACATACATACTTACATACATACATATATATATATATATATATATATATATATATATATATATATATATATATATATATACTGTACATATATGAGCGCAAGCTTAGTAATACAGTGCTTGTTCCAAAATTTGGCATGTCTGCAGACTGCAGTAATTAAAGGCCAATTTCTATTCTCCCTGTGCTCTTCAAAGTTGCTGAAAGAGTTATTTTTAAGCCACTATATAAATATGTGGAATCTAAAGGATTGTTAGCTGATAGTCAATATGCATATAGAAAGCGATGTTCTTTTAGACCTGATATGCCATTTGCAAAAGAACCTTGGTAAGGGTTTTGAGTGCAGAGTAATTCAAATAGATTTTAGCGCTGCTTTCGATTTAGGAATCATAAGGCATCTATTTATAAACTTCAGAATTTTGGTGTGGGTGGATATGTTTTAGGATTACTTCAAGACTTCCTTTGCTGTTGATGAAATCTTTAGTGAACCAAGACCTATTGTGCCCGGAGTTCCGCAGGGTAGTGTTCTTGGTCTACTATTATTTTTGATGTATACAGTACAAGCGATATGGTTGTTGGCTTGGAAAACAAGATTGTTCAGTGTGTCGGTGATGCAATACTTGTGGGTGTAGTGGAGTTTCCACTTGTGAAAAATGAAGCTGCCCTTAGTCTCAATCGGGACATTGACCGGGGTAGTGAATGGTGTAGTCAGTGGGGTATGAGGCTGAACTCCAGTAAAATAAAAACGCTGTTGGTTAGCAGATCTCGTACAGATTTTCCACCCAATCCTCCCCTTAAGGTGGATGGGACTTTGCTGAATGGGTCTGAAGCTTTAACCATTCTAGGTGTAACTTTTGACTCGCACCTTACTTTTGAGAAACATCTAATGAAAGTTTCAGGAAATGCCGGGCGAAAGTTAGGTATCGTTCGTAAGGCCTCATATATTTATAACAGTGATAAAATCAGTGCAACCAGTTTTAGGTCATTAGTGCTTCCTTTACTTGCTAGAGAATACTGTCCTCTGGTGTGAATGTCTGCTTCTTCCAGTGATTTATCTCTTTTAGATAGAGTTGTTCGTGGTGGTGGGTTTCTGTTTCCTAATATTAGCAGTTGTTACTTCGACCATCGACGGATGGTCTCATGTTTGTCACTTTTTCATAAGTTGTATTTTAATAGAAAACTTTCATTCACAATTGAACCCTGATCCATTTTTCCTGTCTATAGCAACCAGATTCGCTGAACAGCAGTACCAATATGCGGTGAATGTGCCTCGCTGTCGAACTTCTTAGTTCCAGAGGTCCTTTATTCCTCACTAGAACAGACTCCCAGAGGATGTCGTGCAATTTGAACTTCAAAAGTTCAAGCGAAGACGCAATACATTACTACCCTAATGCTATTATCCTTGCATTTTAATACATATTTATCTGTTAATTTGTTTTTCCTTTTTAATAAGCGAGATCTCTTCATTCTGTATTTCTCTTTAACTTCTCTTACTTCCTAATAAGCACTATATTGGAAGCTTGAATTTCAAGTCAGTGGATTTGTGGGCTTGTTCCATATGAATAGTTTTCATCTTTGAATAATATATATACACATACATATACACATATATATACATATAAATATGTATATATAATACTTATATATATACATATATACACATACACACACACACACACACACACACACACACACACATATATATATATATATATATATATATATATATATATATATATATATATATATATATATATATATATATATATATATATATATATATATATATATATATATATACTGTATATATATATATAATATAAGAGTTTAAAAATGCCAAAATGTAGAAAATAAAGGCTATATTTCAGAGACCAACTGTCTCTCTCATCAGATGAGAGAGACAGTTGGTCTCTAGAATACAGCCTTTATTTTTTACATTTTGGCATTTTTATGAGCTCCTTATATTTGGTGGAATTCCGTTTTAAGGCCTTATATAACCAAATTTCGCTGAGGGCAAAAAAAAAGAGTAATCCCTTTGAAAATTTTATTGGTGTTAACAAATATATGAAGGAGCTCTGCCTACCCAAGAATTTGAGGATTCTATCTGCAAAAAAAAAGGGAGAAAAAATATATATAAACACGTCGCTCACCTACCTTGACTTAATTTTTAATGGTTCCCAAGTATATCACCTAAGTTAATTTCTAATAATGAATTTAAAGCCAAAAGATAGCTTAACCATTGTAACATTTAAAATTTCAGAAAAATCACACAAAAATCGTATTTATTAAAAAGAAAATGCAGTAAAAATATTTCGCTATATTTTCAATAAAAGAATGGTAAACAAAAAAAATCATTCACAATTACTTAATTTTTTTTACGTTACAATTTTAGATACTTTCAATATCCACAAAACAAAGCAAAAATGCAAGAAAATCTGTCAATAAACAAAAAAGTTATTAACGCGAGAATAGCAATAACTTATATTTGGAGAAAAACGCATTTAAAGTCCATCAAAACTTCCCGGAGGCATACGCCGACTCGTCCTTGGCCACTCTTACTCTGAATTTTGTTTAAAGGGGCATATCCATTTTCTGATCCTGTTTTTGTAGGAAAGTCTCCAAACACTGGTTAAGGCACGCCCAATATTTTGTTCAAGTTGCTTTTTATATACCCACAGTTATAATTTGCTACAGCTTGAGCTGCAGCAAAGTCAAGATAAGTTTTACTTTTATTTTTGTGTTCGGGGCACATCGCCCAGATACGGCTACGCAGAGATTCATTTGGGTTTTGAGTTTTGCCCCTCAGACACCTCATCATTATTTCGTCTTTTGCAGGACACTTGTAAACATCGTCCTCCATCTGCAATTCTTCTGGTGCCAATGAAAAGTGCCCCGCCCCTTTTTTTAGAATGGGGCCCTGGTGTCTCGCCCTTCGCAATTGCCCTTTGATAAAAACACCGAGATGCTTCAGATTTGGGGCATAAGTGGTGCCTTGGATTTTCATCAGTTGATGAGCAATGGTAAAGTGAGGAAAGGATGGCATCTCTCATCTAACTGGCACTCGTTCCAACCATGTCCCTGACGTGTTTTCCAAAATATGATGTTAAAGTTTTAATCACATTCATTGTTAATCTCCCTTTACCACCAAGAGTTTTCCTCATATTTGATGGAATTCTGTTTTAACAGAAAATATTTCACAGTCATTATATAATATATATATATATATATATATATATATATATATATATATATATATATATATATATATATATATATATATATAAAGAGTACATCAGGTCCATGTTATTAATTCTTCCTCAAATAACCAAGTAAATCATCTTAATTTTTTATGAAACGTTTCCATTAAAATATTTAGGATAAAAAAACAATGACGTCTAAATAAAGTTTCTTGGAAACGAAATTGTAATAATGGGATGGGTTTTCAGTTAAAGCTGCCTTCCACAGTGCTGTGCGTCTTGATGTACTGTACAACTATGCTCTTAAGTGATACAACATGATTGCATAGGATTTTGTTCAAATTTCATAAACTGGCAACTAACATGCTCCCTATTTATCTATTATTTCAATGCAAAAACAAGATTATTGCATACAATAAGGCCATAATATGTTTCATAAGAGTGAAATCTGTCATATATTTCAAAACTGTAAGAAAATATCACGTATAGCCAAATTTCAGAGAAAAGTTACAAAACATTTTCAAAACTTTCAGTCACTCTTCGCTGATGCATTTGACAAAAAAAGTCATCTTCAAATGTTGAATAAAAAACAAAAAAAATTGACATAACATTAATATTGCTTCCAATGCAACCATAAAATTTGAAATAGTCCTGTTTGATTGTTTTTACACCTCAATGCTGTAAAAATGTAAATAAGTAAATACAAAAGTAGAATGCATCCACCGACATCAACGGGTGAGCGGAGCGTGTGTGAAGTAGTTATTAAGGCCGTTTCACACCGGATGCGATGCTAAGCACGCCATGCTATGGTAGCCATGCTGCGGGACGTGGCTTTTAATTGGTGGCACTGTTTTAAGCGAGGCCATTCACACTGGGTGCACAGCTATGCTACTGATGTCTGCGACATAGCTTTCATAGCTTCCAAGATTGTTGGGCACACGATTTTTATGGATGTAGCTCGCCTCGCACATGCGCACTTGGATCTCACAGCAGATGTTCCCGCCTCATGGCTTAAATCTAAATATACTGTGAATGTTATATTAACGTGGGGGTATAAAGTATACCTCAGTAAATTTAATCAAAGTAAAATTTTATTTCCAGTAGTGCATGGTCAAGTTCTATTATTATTATTATTATTATTAAACAGGAGCGCTTTCAAATGGGAGAAGCAAATGTCCAAAGAATATAAATGATTTCATAGATTAATATATAAATTAACTTTAAATATAGCAGTATAGATGCATGAATTGTTTGCAGACATTCATAGCTTTTGGTGTGAATACACGCATAGCGAGGATAGCTAGCATGACTCCAGAGCATAGCACACTTGGCATCGCATCCGGTGTGAAACGGCCGTTAAAGTGGCGGCGCAACATGAACCACCTGGTGTAACATAGGTCTACAATGAGTAGCGACAATGAAATTATCTTGAAACAATTTATTTTATATCTGTCAGAGGAATATTTGGATTTCCATAAAAAATAATCTCTTATGTTTCTTAACCACTTCAAAAATTGTGGCTTACTAGGAAATATTCCACTCTGCAATTATTCTTTTATTAAAGCCAAGATTTTGTCCCTCGACCCATTTATGTTAGATTTCTTTACTTATGAATACATCACATTTAACATTCTCATTTCTGTATTAACAATTTCTGGCCAGAAAGCATATGAAGTTATCTACACATTCTCGTGTAAGGGCGTCAAATCGCCTCTCCGTTCCTTGTGTTTCACTCTACATTTGTACATTAATCATGTCGTATTTGTCACTTGTTATTATGTACCTCATTATATGTATCATTCTACGGCCTATTCGGAGATATATATCTGCCTTGTACATGTTCTGTAATGCTCTGTATGTCATTTTATGTCTTTCAACAAACACAATTATGTATATGATGCAGTTAATATCACTTTTTACCTTGATTCCACTTTATCCGCATTATAAATACTCTGTCGTGAACAATAGAGAATCAGTCTCACTTGACCGGTTTCTGAACCTCACACTGGTGACCCCATGAAGTGACTAACTACGCCACAGCCTACTGTCAAGAACAGTACTTAACGGACTAAAACATGGCATGAAGTTTAGGCCTCTGGTAGCTCCTTCCTGGCGGAAACCGTGCATTAATGGACTAAATATGGTAATAGACTCTCAAAGGGAACGTTTTGCACTACAATCAGACCATTAACTGACTCAACACGGCGCATTTTCCCGCATTTCGGTGCTTGAGTAGTAAAGATGGCAGAAGATGAAATTAATGCGAATGCACGATTTTCTTCTGTCGCCCCTCGCCGACAAAAGCAGACAATTTCAAACTTCTTTTTCATATTAAACGCCGATCATGGTTCCTGCGCACAGAAGTACACTTCACATGACGATTCATAACAGGCGATGCAAGGAAATCTAGACATCACCGTGGTAGCGCTTTCCAGTAGAGTGGGTTCAACAGGACTTCCTTGGCCCCCTTCGGACGTTGATGCAGACAAAGTCACACGTGGCATTAAAAGATAAACTAATTCAAGACCTACTCACATGCCCGTGACGGAAAGAGCACAATTCTTGGCCTGGCATCCCAAGAGAAAGCATCACCCAGAGAGGCCTGGGACGAACTGCAGGGGCTTATAACATTACCAGGCCGAGATGAGAATGGGAGGAGTTCTTGAAAATCGACCTGGCAAGGGCGATCTTCCTTCAACGCCCCCGCAGGGAAGTAAGAGCCAGATAAGGGACGCTGACGCCTCGGTTCATATTATTATTACACAGACGTCCCCAGAAGGTACACGAGGTCACCAAGCCTCGAAACACACTGCCACCCTTGCAGCCGCCGCCCTGGAAGCCTGCAGCCTGACAGAGAGCAACAATGATGACGACGGAGAGATCAACGTTGTCTTCAAAAAGAAACCGAAAGAGAACAGAGGGAAGTCATTTGCGACGTGGAGCTTCTACTACAAGAAATTCGGTGACAAAGCAAAGTACTGCAAACACCCCTGTACCTTTAAAAAAAAACGATGTCAGCGGCCACAAGTAACAGCAGTGGCCGTGAAACCGATCTCCCCCTGACCAGCAAATTTTTTCATCAAAGATGAAATCTCCAAGCACCACCTGCTGGTAGACAAGGGGGCAATGCAATCCGTCTTCCCGCTGACAAAGGAAGATCTTAAGAAGAAACCTGACTCAACAAACGCGCTCATCGCAGCAAAGAGGACACCCATCCACACATACAGCACAACGATACGGATCATCTTGATCCTGGGCCGCAGATACCACTGGCCCTTCGTCGTTGCGGATGTTGAGTTCCCGCTGCTGGGCGCAGATTTCCTAGGACACCACAGACTTCTCGTCGACGTCGGAAAGGAACAACTACTGGACACAGGAACCTGCCACTCCCGCTAGCTCGCAAAAGGACCAGGGATGCCCACCATCTGCTCCACAGCCTCCAGCAGCTACATGTCCTTCCTACAGGAGTTTCCAGACGTGTTTAAACCGGAGCTAAGACAGTCACACCAGGGGCTTCAGCAAAGCACCGCATATTCCATCACATCACCACGGCAGGCCCACCAACTCATGCGAAGTTCTGGCGCCTGTCCCCGCAAAACCTACAAGATGCCAAACGGGCCTTCGCAGAAATGGAACGGATGGGCGTCTGCAAAAAAGTATCAAGCCCATGGGCATCACCCCTCCACATGATAAAGAAGGCGGATGGCACGTGGAGACTGTGCGGAGATTACCGCCGCCTAAACGCAGTGACAACACCAGACCACTACCCCCTCCCAAACATGCAGGACCTGACGAGCACACTCCACGGGGCAAAGATCTTCTCCAAAATGTACCCGCTCAAATCATATTTCCAAGTCTCTGTACACCCCGACAACATCCCAAAGACCGCCATAATAATGCCCTTTGGGACATATACATTCTTCTATTCAACCTTCGGTCTCAGAAACACAGGTGCCACATTCCAGCGACTGATGGACACCATTTTGGGGGACCTGCCCTTCTGCGTCTGCTACGTCGATGACATCCTGATCTTCTCCAGGTTGCCCAAGGAACACCTTTGACATGTCCGGGCAGTCCTAAAATGTCTACAGGAGAGCGGCCTGGTGGTGAGGTTCGACAAGTGCATCTTCGGGAAGGAAAAATAGATTTCCTCGGGCACGAGATCTCACCTGCCGGAGTACGTCCGACGGCATCTAAGGTGAAGGCCATAGAGAAGTTCCCAGAACCCCAAAACATCAAGGCCCTGCAGGAGTTTCTTGTGATGATAAATTACTACAGACGGTTCATCCCCAACATCGCCTGAATCATGTACCCGCTAACATCAGTCCTGAAGGGAAAGCCAAAGGCGCTGACCTGGGAAGCTCCGCAGCAAAAGACATTCAGCGAAACGAAGGCAGCCCTTGCCAGTGCCACGACTTTGACACACCACAACCCCGCAGCCGCCCTCAGGTTAACAACCAACGCCAGCAACATCGCCTGCGGTGCAGTACTGGAGCAGGCACTGAATGGCGCCCCTCAGCCCTTGGCCTTCTTCAACCGCAAATTCTCACCAATCGAAACCCGCTACAGTGCCTTCGACAGGGAACTGCTGGCTATCTACCGGGCCTTAAAGCACTTTAAGTACCTGCTGGAGGGCACCAGATTTACAATCCTGACGAACCACAAACCCC
The DNA here is from genome assembly GCF_040412425.1 of Macrobrachium rosenbergii. Lineage (NCBI taxonomy): Eukaryota > Metazoa > Arthropoda > Malacostraca > Decapoda > Palaemonidae > Macrobrachium > Macrobrachium rosenbergii. The sequence continues at coordinate 60,712,081 of NC_089795.1, forward strand.
TGGTACATGCCTTCGCAAAGCAGGGAGACGCATGGTTGGCAAGACAGCAGTGGCACCTAACCGCTATCTCAGAATTCGGCTGCACCATCAAATACGTCCCTGGGAGAAAAAACCCATTAGCCGATTACCCTGTTGAGATGTAAAAAAACTCCTCCAGCCTTGGCATCGGACTAAGACCTGGCTGGCAAAGCAGATAACCCTGAGACAAGCCTTCCACAGAACATCACTGGACAGCACTGAAGTGGGAAGACGTGCCTCTTAGAAACTTTAGAACAACGCTCCCTTCGACACCAGCACAGGGCCCCTCGCCCTTGTGCCAGCTCCCATCCTTCAGACTATAAATGGCGCCTTATGACCAACAAGTTCGTCTGGCTCAGATCAACACGGACGTCATGTTGTTGGGCGAGGAACTGCATGGTGTGCTGGCGAGCAAACATCTGCCATTAACGGAATCAGGATCGGCGAATTTTTGGCAACTACATCAGTGCCATTAACGGCCATATCCACACGACGCATTGTCGGCCCCTTCCGCAGTCCGGAGAGCAAGATACCTGGACGATTATAGACCGCTGCCACCCATTGGCCCAAAAAGCAACCTGACATGATGGAGGTATCCACAACGTTGTGTGCAGAGGTTTCTCCCAGCTGGCATCAGCCGCTTCGAGTGCCTGACAGCATCACCACGACAGGGCCCTGCCTCTCCCTCAGAACAATGCTGGGTCTCCCCTGGCACGCCTGCTGACACGGCGCTGCACAGAACAACGGCGCATAACCCCACAGCGAAAAAGGCATGATCGAGAGCCCACCGCCTCTTAAAGCAGCTAATCATGGCACGCTGCACTGACGAGAACTGAATGCACAGCGCCCCCTGGGCCCTCCTGGGTCTCCCACTGCATCTAAAGCAGTTGGTGACGCCTCCCAGCCGAAAAAGTTCGCGGGGAAACATTGGTCATGCCCGGAGAATTCCTTCCTGCCGTCAGAACGGGGTCTCTAGATACGCCTCCCGAGGTTGAGGGAACTCACGAAGTTTGCCTCCGCCATAGGACCTTCACCAACAGGACTAGCAGATACAACCCACCACCTTAGACTCCCCGCCATGGCGCTGCGCTCAGGGTGGACTCTCCTTGGCCGCCCTTAATGAGACCCTACTGGGGGCCCCACAGAGTCATCAGGCGGGCGCCTAAAGCACTCCTGCTGGACATCCATGGGCGTGAGGACTGGGTAACAGTTGACATGCTAAAACCAGCATTCCTGTTGGACAATGAAACCAGCACAGAGACAGGTAGGTGACCCAGAGTTCCCCCTCAGCAACACCCCACAGAAACAGCCGCCCCCACACCGAAAAGAGGTCCAGGACAGCCCAGGAAACAGCCTGCACCAGAACTAGAGGTTGCGTCCACACCCTGCCCGCAGTTCTTGAGAAGTAGGGGCCCACCCTAGTCGCCGCAGTGCCTCCGTGACTGAGGTGTCATCCAGTAATTTCTACAATTACTGTCTTGGGGAGGGATTGTAAGGGCGCGTCAAACCGCCTCTCGTTCCTTGTGTTTACTCTACATTTGTACATTAATCATGTCCTATTTGTCACTTGTTATTGTAGATTTTTATGTTATCTCTATATGTTCATTCTGGCCTTTCGTCGATTCTTTATATATATATATATATATATTGTATCATTATATATATATTATATATATATATATATCTGCCTTTGTATATGTTCTGTAATGCTCTGTAGGCTATGTGTCATTTTATGTCTTTCAACAAACACAATTCTGTATGGACGCAGTGGGCGGCCGCAGGTCGTCACTTTAGTAGCAGCCTGATACCTTTCAGGCATAGATCCTTTGTAAGCTTTACCATTGATAAACTACCTGATTTCTGTGAAATGCAGAATGAGAGAATATGTTCCAAAAAATTACGTATCTTGGTAGCTATATCTCATAAAATCAGCGAAACTTTGGTGTAACCATATAGAACTCAGAGAAGAGTTTACCAATCAGCGCCTCCTTACAAAACATCATCATTCATAAACTGTATATCCAGGAACTGCTCTACTTGAGAGAGTTACCGATTTCTCCATCGGTGGTAATTCGTCCCTAACTCCTAAAAGCTGACAACAACCTATTGTGAACAATAAAGAATCAGTCTCACTTCTGACCTTTCTTGAACCTCACACTCGCACTCGAGGTAGTTACGTTGACCAGCCCGAGGAGCATGTTAAGCGCGCAGTCATTGACGGCACCGCTAACCTTATCACACCGTAAAAAAATAATAATAACAATAATTTCAAATCACACAGGTTACAAATTATACCAGTGCATAAAAGGGATCATATTTATATAAAATAACCTTTGGGAAAATAGTGTTAGCTGTGAATTCGCTAACTTGTCGACATGTATGACATTGTAAATAAAAAAAAGTTTAACACTATTTGGCAACGTTACGTTCAGTCTAAGATTTTGTACGATACAAAAAGAATCAAGTCGCCTCAGATTTGAGCATGGCTGTGCAATAACCTTAATGTAAAAATCACACCAAATACCAAATTTCTATACCAACGCATAAATAAAAAATATTTTCTAGATGTCCTAAAATAAACGAAATATTGCTCTAAACAGTATCCAAATCTGCCAAGACATTATTGGAACACAAGTCAGTGTTGAAGTCACTTGCCATGCCTCGTGAAGGATAGTTCCCTTACAGGGGCGCTGTTCAACAGTTGTACTGACCGTAGTCATATTGTTCTTAGTTTAGACCGAAAGTAAGTATCTTTCAAGCGTGAAATTGTGCATACGTACATGAATTACGTAGGTGAAGACGTTACATCATTGCTTCCTTCAGAAAAATTTTATTTTTCGCTTAAAAGTGTATATTAGTGTAGTCTGCCACAGGGACCTTGTGTCTTCTCAGTAGGCTATCTGCCACATTTCAAAACTGTCAAGTGAAAGCTTAATTACGGAGAGGGCTTATAAACAATCTCCAGTTATCGGTAATTGAAGAAATATTTAGCCGTTGGCCTCTGGACTTCGACTAAGGCTAAACAAAGGCCGGGGTGAAGGCTAAACAATTTTATTTAATTTTGTACCTTTAAATGTCTTTTTAAACAGTTAACGATAATTTGACTTAATAACCTATCAACTGTCCTTAAAAATTCAGATGTTTAATTGGAAATAAGAGTGGCTAGGATAGGCCAACACTGCCAGATTAACAATTTTGCAGCCTGAACAACTGTTAATATTTTCGTCGAAATTTTCGAGACATTGAATGTTAATTAATGGATTAAAAACTCGAAATTAATGGATTGAAAATGGTTACAAATTGGTGTTGTCTATTGTCAATCAAATACACTATTAGTTAATTACTATGTCGTAAGGTTTGGCTCATTTGGGCTCTTTTGATGACAGCTTTGACTATTAATGGAGAGTTCCGTTCTGAATTCAGCCGTGAATTAGCCTAACCCAACTGAATCATAAGTGAATTTATTACACTTCATTAGCATTTATTAAAAGCCTTGTTTTACTGTTGTAATAGTTTAAGAAAAGTTTTAATTTTTTTAGGGTAGATTGTTTGGTTTTGGCTAAAAATTTTCCAAAAGATTTCATCATTAACCTAACCAACCCCAAACCTAATACAACCCAAGGAATTGTGCCATGATTTGGCTGAATAACTGCGGATTGGGTGGCATAGGCCAAGTGTGCTATTTTGCTAAAAATTGTGGTAATTCTATATATTAGCTCTGTACCTGTTTTTACATTTTCAACTCATTTTTTCTACACTTTTAGAGGTTCTGATACTGGCGGTCCATCTGTTTGTTGTCAGCCAAATGGAATGACCCTTCGCCGTGTTTAGTATTGGCCCGGGGTGGGGGGTTACCCATATGTTAAGTTATTGCACTTGCCGGACGGGATATGGACCGTTTGAAACAGGCGTACCCGTGCTCTGTCTTGTGAAGATCGCATATGGAAACCCCTTGTTGGATGGACTTTGGGGGTTAATTACAGGTTAATTAGACTTGAGCGCCAAAAATTAAAGGTAAATTCATAATTAGCAACCAAAAAACTGTAGACAAAGTAAAGTTATAGTGCTGTCAGCAACGCGGAGCTACCCTATCGTAACCTTACCTAGGGCATTGTGCTCTGACCTGTTCGGGGTGGGTTTCAGACATGCCTGGTTGTGTTAAGATATTTTATCTGCCATTTTTGAGGTGGGGTATATTCCCTGGGTTACAGTGGACCAGTCAAGTTTTAATTGTTTTAACAGCTAAGCAGGAGAGTCCGAGGGAAATTGTGTCGAGTGTAAAGGACAGAAAGTAGAGCACCTTGAGCGGAAGGAACTTGTATGGGCATGCTGTGTCCCATTGGTTGATCACTGTTACTATTCATTTTTCCAAGTCTACAAAATACATTGTGTTATAAAGTAACCTGGTCTAGGGCATTACACCCCACGTGATCGTGCATAACCCAGTAGGCATTTGATTGACAGGCCAGATCTGATATCCATTTGCCATCAGACAAAATCCTTAAGCAGTTGACAATACTTTACTGAAGCCTATACTGTAGACAATTTATACTGAAGGGTGATGTCAGTGCATAATTGTCTGAACATACATAAATTATTGGGGATACCCTATCCGGTTTGTAGTTCTATCAAGTAGAGATATAATGCTCTTATGAAAGTAGAAATTACCGCTGGAACCTTGAACGAACTTAAAATTTACTCTGGTAACTTTGGTTTTTTTTTTCCAGTGTCATACTAAGAAACTCCAGTCAAGATCAACCAAAACATGAGACCAGGGGCGTTCCTAGATATTTTGGGGCCTGGGGGGCACAGTCCCATTTAGGGCCACTCTTATGGGGTGGGAGGCAAGCGAAGCAAGCCAAAGCAGCCGGGGGGGCGGCGGGAGGTTGGCTGTAAGCCCCCCGGGAAAATTTTTAGAATGTGAACAATTGTAGGATCATTTTAAAGGCACTTGTAAATGCAAATTTCAGAAATTTTGTTTCTTAAAACTAGGTATACATTGAGTAATTGAAGATCCACTTAATATATATATATAATATACATCCTTACAGGATAATTAGGACCCCTATAAGCAGTAATCAATTGCCTTAGATCGGCCCTGCCCTTAACCCAATCAACGTTACCTACCCTCCTGCGATCCGTATGAGAAGGTCTATAATGGACTCTATGATTGAGAGGGGTCCCCTGGAGAGCCTTATTTCTTTTACATAACATTTTTGTTCACAAAATTGGAAAATGGGCCCCTTTAGTGGGCCCCAAAATTTCAGGTCCAAATATAAATGGAGCCCTTGACCATTTTGGGGCCACTGGATTTAGCTTGTCCTGTCATAGCTGCAAAGGTTAAATTTTGCGTTTTGGGGTCCCCCCCCCCTCACTTGGGGCCTGGGGGGGCAATTTCAAACAGACCCCCCCCAGGAATGCCACTGCATGAGACAGTGTTTAAAAATGAATCTTTCATGTTTGACAGTGGACATCCATACAATGCGATAGGTATTTTGTGAATTTTCTCGGTTCTAGGGGAAAGATGATTATAGGTTTGAGGTATTGGTTATACAATGGTCTTCTGTGAAAAGGATAGGTACCTAGATTTTTTCCAGCAATGGAGACTCACTATGGATGTAATATATGTTGGACCTTGGCCAGTCCAATGAGAGCTGAATAAATCAGCTCAATGGTCTGATTAAATTACATAGGAATAATAAAACCTTTATTTACAGAAAGAGCACTTAATTGTTTAAATTACATAGGAATAATAAACTCTTTATTTACAGAAAGAGCACTTAATTGTCATACAAAATTTCCTGGTACGACAATAACACTCAGTTTAGCTTATGTTTTGTAGGTGAAATGTTTTGCATGGTGTATCAACTTTTATGAGGGTTTACCATGTACTGTATGGCCCCAGTTGCAGGGTTTGAAGCCTAATGCTTTTGGTGTGGCCTTGGATCTCTTCCTTCATAGCTGTCTAACTTCTCCAACTCGCCTTGTTTCAATATCCACCTCACTTTGGAATAAGCCCTTCAGTTGAACCTTGTTCATCCTTGGAAATCTGGCTTTGAAAGTAGACAGGTGACTTTAATCTATTGCCTTTTTGTTCTTGAAGGTCCTCACCCTCACTAGCTTTAAAAAGAGTTGGCATTAATTTTTATATACCCTAAAATAAATTGAATAAAAATGACATTAAAATTCATATACAGTAGTATTCTTATTGCATGTCTAAAGTCTGAAAATAGGTGGATTTGTATGTTGCTATTGAGTAAACATAGACATGATTATGGTTATTAAATATTTGCTCTTGGTTGAAAATTCTGAGCAATAGGCTTTTCTTGAACAGAGGAGAGGTACAGTACTTGTAAGGTTTTTAATTATTTTCCTTTGTCTTCCATGCTTTCAAAATTACTATAAATGCCTGCCTGCCATGCTTTCAAAATGACTATAAATGTCTTCCTGCCCACACCTGCCAATTCTAAGTGTGCCATAGGAGCACTTAAAGACTGCCGTCCAGAAGCTTTGGTTATCCCTTCCTGAGAATTTTGTGCACAGTTTCAGGACCAGTTATGCACTGTCCATTCCTCTTAACCCAATATTTGTTTGTTGAGAACCCATTGCAACATGAACAGTAACCTAAAACATCTTGTGCGAGTCCCCAAACTACAATTGAAGGCAGTGAAGAAATTTTCAGAATCAATGTCATTTTCTTTAGAAAACTTTTATAAGAGCAACACTTTTTTTTTTTTTTTTTTTTTTTTTTTTTTTCCCCCAGTCTCATAAGCCCAGAATTCATAACAGTGTGAGCTGGTTAAAATGTCTTTTGTAGCTAAACCCTTTAGCATTTTAAGGATTGCAAACTTGCATAGACTGTTTATCCATGTGATGGTGTGTTGCTGTTAGCATTCCCAATAGCTAAAGAACTAGCATGTGGGTAATTTTTCTTTAAATAGGACTAGAAATTCTACATATATCTGTAGTGATCTATATGTATTCACTTCAACATATGAGTGACGTACTTTGTAGTTCACTGCTACTTCCTTTCCCCAACTCTCTACCTTCCATCATTTACAAAGCAGTCAATACTTCTTTCAGAGTTCCTCCATTGCTTTCCCTCTCTGTCATATTACATTTCCTCTGATTTCTGTAGCATGAGGACACTGGACTAGTTGCCTCCAGAACTGTGCCTTTGACTTTGCAGGGTAAGGACCCTGGGTTCTCTGTTTTATTGGTCTGTTGGTCTCTGCATTAAAAGAATTATGGTACTCAACCTTGTTATTGTAATACCAGGCTGTTTAGCTACATTTGTAGACTCGTTGTGTTTATGTTGCAATATCCTTGTAGCTCTTCCTAGGTGTTTGGTTTTCTCATTATTGTCATGATAATCTTTATCATATCCCAGCTACAATATCCTTTTAGTCATGTAGACATATTTTTTACATCACGATTTCTTGTTCTTGCTTAGACATTGTCTTGTGCACTTCCTCTCTGAATTTCGCCTGGTTTTTCCCTCCTTTACATCATAGTTGGTCACATTGAGCTAAAAAATACTTGGCTTCTTGACTGTTGTCTCACCAGATTTTCTTAAAAGCTGAGGTGAAGTGTATTTCAAAGAATTTTGAAATGCTTCTTGAAGTATAGCAGACAAGTTACCATTCCTACAGTACTCTCTGAGTTTGCCAAAATAATGAACTCAACCTCTAAAGTACTGTACCTTGAATATAGATACTGTACTCTTTGACATCTACATAGTATGCTTGCGGGAATCATTTAGGCACTTGTTTTTCATTTTTATATCAGCCTGATCATTTTCAAGGAAAATTTAAGTGTAATGGAGTCCAAAATTGTCTGTTTTATTGATGTGCTCTGTTTTGATTTGGTTCACCATAAGGATCTTTTATAAAGTTAATTTAGGTAATGGAGGCTGCCATCTAGGTCACATTCACATTTATGTTAGTAACCAGTAGAGGAAAGCTGTTGGCTGTGATTTTAATTAGCTTAGAGATATATCTGATGTTCCTCACAAAAGTGTTTTTGGATCTGCAATGATTTTTTTTTGGCTTCTCTAGTACAGTATCAAACTTTCAGGCCACGAAAACAAGATTTAGTATGCAAATGGTGCCACTCTTATTGAAGTTGTCATCACGACCTTGATGCAAAATTAAGTGTGTAGTAGCTAACCTTCATGATTAGAGTGTTAGAGTGAATCTAAGTGGTGTTAGCTAGAGGGAATGAAGCTGAACTCTGGGGAAACCAAGACTTATTCAGTAGCCAGTGCAAATCCATGATTTGCAATGCAAAGATAGCAATGTACCAAAGATTCTGAATGTGACATTGCTAAGTGCAAGTTGTTCCTTTTTCTAATACTTGACCCTTCCAGTCACTAGGCCTTTGCAGCAGTTGTCAACTCCTCGTCCATCTCCATTTTCAGTTAACCCACATGCAAAATTTTTGAAGAGCAGTACTTTAACAAATAAATGTAAATCTTATTTATAATAAAGATTGATCCTTTGAGCCAGCCTTTTGAAAGTTAAATTAATTATAGTTTAGTGGTTTGGTTAAACTTATAGATTGTAATAATAGTGTCCTGTCTGTACCAGAGACAGAGGTGTGATCAGCAATACTTTGTTGTTTGTGTAGCTACTGTTTATGCTATGGTACGCAGTTTGTTCTTGTTTTGAAGCAGAGAACATACATTTTATGTTGGTATGCCCAAGGAAAGGCAAGACACAGAAACACAGATCAGAAGGATGTTAAATATTTCTGAAATCTGTCACAGGATAAGTGATGCCAAGAGTCATAGGGAGCACTTGTACCCTAGGCTAGTTCTGTATCTAGGTCCACTTTTTAAGATTTTCCAGGCATTTTACTGCTGCTTTCACATGTGCTTTTTCTAAGGAACTATTGTAGACCTCTACTCATCACTGAAGAATACATTTACAGCAAATCATAATAGACATATAACAACAAGGCCATAAGTAGTCAATGTTTGATTTGCTATAGAGGAGTTTTGGGACTCCCCAAATTTCTCAGAATGGTTAAAAGGACCCTAACCTAGTGAGAAGGACTATAAGCAAAGTTCTGTTAAAGGTTTAGAGTAATGAAAGAATAATTCTGATGTGAAACAGTGGGTAATCACCCGTAGCCTCAGGTTGCACTGCTTGACAACTGTTTCCTTCAACTGAAGAGTTTTGGAATAACCTTACTGCCTCTGCAAATCATGGACCATAAACTACCTTGTTTTTTTCGGTATTTATCACCTTGCTTTTTTTCGGTATTTATCTCAAGACTGCCAGAAAAGGACACTGATTCTGATTTCTGAATCTGTTCATACCTATCATATGTACTAATGTTTCAATTGTCGTGTATGTTGATATGACTGATGTGTAGGCTCCCTACTGTAAAAGGCCCCTGTACAAGACCAATTTGTGAGTGCATCTTTTTGGAGTGTTTTAAGTGATGGTTGGTAAAATAGAATACTTGGTTGAGAGTTATCATTCATAATACCTTGGTACATTACATCAGAGCATTAAGTATTTAATGTCAGTGTATTAAAACACCTAAGTTATTGTAATAACTAGAACATTGCAATTTATGGTAATTTGTTTACTGTTTGCAGATGACCTCCAGTAACTTGTCAGTGATGTATTACTGTGGTGGGATGACAGTTGTAAGGACTAGCTGTGAGACCTTGGGAAACATGCCTTCTTCAGCAGCAAATGTCAAGGAACAGTAGGTGTAAAAGTACTTCACGGTAATAGACTCCACCAGTAAACTAAAACTACAAGGTAAACAGTCTAGAAAGGTTAAATTGTAAATATTTAAATTACCAGAGTTGCATTTAACTGGAAAACACTTTTGTAAATATATTGTAATACTGACAAAATATGAACATTGAAAAATGCAAGTGTACCCTAAAAGCATAAAGGATATGAATTATAAAAGTTGTATAGTGTTAAGAGGCTGACAAGGAACACAATCAGATGACTTGTCATGGCAAGCATTGTAGTCTAGCAGTGTTACTGTCTCAGTAAACTAATTTTTTGAAATGAACCTTACCTCTCCATTATATAGCGTTTACCTCTGCGCCAGCAGTAGTTCAACAGATTGAAAAAAAAAAAAATGAGAACATTGTTCTCTATAAATATCAGTCTTCTAGCCATTTACTTCCCTCGCCAGGGGACCAATAGGTGCAAACACTCATAGCTGGTCAGCCTACTTCTGTCTTTGGTTTCAGTAGGAGTTCGACAGATTGTAATGGTTTTCTGTTGGTTTATTTTTAATATTCATTAGGTAAGAAATTTTAAGGTAAGAGTTGCCGTAGTAGGCATTAATCCAGTTTTATTGACCCTCGTATGTTTTTGCTGAGGGAAAGGTTATGATTGGAACTATATGAATCGTAGCTGAACGAAATGCAGTAATTGATCACAAAAGGAGAGAGCTTGTTAGGTTGTAGAAACAACTATGTAGGATGATACTTGTAAGACTCAAGTTAAACGGATGCATGTCTTGTCTGCTTCCCCATTTAGTAACTGGTTAGGTCCTCTGGTGCTTCTCTTTGATCTGTTACTCCAAATGAGCTTCCCATCGATTCAGGGCATTAGATTTGATAGGATAAAGTAATTTTTTATGTTTACTTGTCCTAAGTTTAGTGGGATATTATTATTGTTACTAATGTTTTCATTTCTGCGCTACCCTCTCGAGAGGTTTGGCAAGTTCGGGTTTCCTGCGTTGGAGTTAGGGTCAATACCCGTCATTTCTTGCCTTGTCCTTGGCACGTCCTATTTTTCTACGTCGTGGCTTGAAGTGATGGAACCGGGATATGTCAGAAAGCAGTACAGATCTGTGCCTGTTGCCCTTCCTCTGTTCCGTCTGGTAGAGCAATTTGTTCTCCAATAGGATCACTTGGGTATGTAAGAGTTTCCCAACATTTTTTTCCTCTCAAATTTACCGTATTGGATCGGCTTGGTAACAGTGATGCTACATCTCTTTCTGGTAGTATTTAAGCGAGTTTAAGCTGCCTTGTCGAGGACAGTTACCTTTTACTTTTATCAGTTTCACTTCAATCCCCTGTAGCTAAGGATCGTTCACGGTTTAAGGCTAGTATAAGTATCAGTTAGGATCTAGTGAGAAGCCTAGACTGTCTTCAGCTTTCCTGTATATTGTGGATTTTTTCAGCCAGGGCGATAATGCACCTCACAGTTTTGATGCACCAGTAGCATGTGTCTAGTGCAAATTTGCACATTTTGCTGCATTCTTACACATGCATTTCTATCACTTACCCATAAACCTATCGCTTGGGCATCTATGGCTTGTATGCCTATCATGTGTGCCTATTGCGTGCACGCCCATGGCTTGTGTGCCTATCGCACATGTATCTATGGCTTGTATACCTCTCGCGTGCATGCCTATGGCTTGTACACCTATCACTTGTGACCCTATGGCTTGTACTCGTATTGCCTGTGCGCCTTTAGTTTGCTGTGCACTTATTGCCTCTACACCTATCACTTGTGTGCTTTTTTCTTGCGCATCTAATAATTGTGCTCTTAACACGTGTGCATGTGTCCACTGCTTGACTGTCACCTGTACAGAATCCTGGCATGCGCTAGCGTTTAGATTTGCATTTAAGTAGGCAGGTGGTTGCTGTTACTAGTCTCGACATTCTGTTTTGGGAATTTCGACTCCTTTTCCAGTAGCAAGAATTTCTATCAGTATTTTTTTCTGATTCCCCCTTTGTTTAGGAATGTTCTCGTTATCACAACATTTTCTTGATCAGAATTTAGAACATTTGGTTGAGCCAACAGGTTTCCAACCGAATCAGTCTTCATTTTGAGCCGGAGCAAGTGGTTTTGGCAGCGATGATTAAAGAGGAGTTTTCAACCCTCAGTGGAAGCTTATCAGGAGTTAGTTCAGTGCAGTCAAGTGCTGCTCTTCTGCCATTGAGTGTGGTAGTCTTTGCCCCGGTCTCGCAGGCGTATTTTCAGTAGCTAAGACTTATCCTGCCTTTTCTGTGACGGGAGGGCAATTGCTTGTGCGTCTGTTGATTGATGAATCAGGTGTCTGATGTACAACCAGTGTATAAGTGGTCATAATTTCTTTTTTGAAGAGGTTAATTGCTTTCTGTAAGGAGATGTTAATGTATGATTTTGTGGAAATACATGGAACCTTTTTCTGAGCTGCATATCATTAGGTGGCTTGTGTATGTTCAAGGCTTTAATGCAGTTCAAGTAAACAGAGCCTTTCTTGAGGTTTTCTTTCTTGCTGCCATATACTGTATTAGAGAAAGGGAACTACTTTGTAATCTAAGGGTCTCTTTCCAAATAAGGGTTTAGCATTGGGGAGTACTAGTCCCTGCAAAGGTTTGATTTTGGAGTTAAAGGTATCCACACTGTTAAGGGTTTTCTTGCGGAGAAAGTTGGCCTTTGTGGCATTTATTGTTGCTGATCGCTTCTAAGAGGTTTTCAGTCCTTACAGGAGTTTTTTTTTTTTTTTTTTTTTTTTTTTTTTTTAGCAAAGCAGAAGTCTTCTCATCAAGGTTGTATGATTTTGGGGAAGTCTTTTGACCTGGCAAGAATTAGGCTTGGGTTGTTTCCTATTACCTGAACATGGGTCAGCAGGTTGTCTCTTATCAGATTCGATGTTAGTTTAAGCTCTCATGTGAAGAAGGATCCAGTTCTTTAGATGCCTCAGTGTAGGCCTGGGGTGTAACCATGGGAGATCTAGAATTTTGGGAGTTTACCAGTATTGGAGGTGGTCTGTTGCACCTATAATCCCGAATTTTTAGCAATCAGAGGAACTTCAAGCAGTGTGTATGTAAAGCACAAATAGCAATGTTATCAGACAAACAATCTTTCCTTCTTTAGGTATCTTAAGGTATATTTATACTTACTGCATATTTACTGTATACACATATCTAGGTATACATACATAATGTGTAGGTTTTCTGTATATTTATGCATTATATATAAAGTATACTTAGACATCTTTAAATATTTTGAGTTGAATCTCACCTACTGTTAAACTTAGCTTATATATCCACACTGATAGGGGAGTCGGCATTCAAATGAGATTGTACGGCTGCCATGGTGTATAGGTGCTTGTTGGTATTTCATGGTTGTCTGCTGCTATCACAGTAGTGCACATTAATTTTTCCTAGGATGCCTCAACTAGAATCAAGGCTAAGAATGTCAGGTTCTGTAGGAATGATTACTGTGTTAGCAGGATGTTGATTTTTTAGGAGATACACACTGTTTACGTTAGCTGCAGTGGTATAGACAGTCAACCCCTGGGATTTGCAGGGGATAGGGACCACAACCCCCACGAGTAGCTAAAATCAGCGAATACTTGACACCCCACTAAATATGCTTATACTTGAATATTGTATAGTAATAATTTTATCATGAAAAATGTATTTAGTCACAAAAATACAGTGATTAGTGAATATTTCCCTATGAAAAATTCTGCGAACAGGCAAATTTCCCACGAGTAATGTGGATATATGTTCCACAGAAAAATCTACGAATGGGGGAAGCCACGAATCCAGAATTGCAAATAGGTGGGGGTCAGCTGTATTGTGATCTTCAGAATAGATGTGAGGAAGTAGGGATTTTTGAAGGACTTTCTGCTGAAGTTCATTAGTTTAGGAAGAGAAGGGAAGCAGATAGATTGCAAAAGCATGTAGTTAGGTCAGGTTATCAACCTGTCATTTTTCCCCCTTCTCCAGGTCCTTTGTCTGTAGTTATCCTTCCTCAGCCTAGGCTTTTCCTTTGCTAATGCTTTAGTTAGTACTGAGGCTTCCTCTTTAGCTCTGACTTCTTCTCCCCTTTCGGTTCAGGAAAAGCGTATTGAGAATTTAGAATAGGACGTAAACCTTATATTGGTCAGTACAAGGTTTGTTTGAATTGGTTAGGGAACTGGTCTGGGTCCCCCCCACAGTGTGCGATCATTTTCGCGTTCCCTTATAAGAGGTAAGATGTTGGTGCCCTCGCCCATCTTTAGCCCAAGCCTAGGACTGCCCTGCGACGGTTGGAAGAGTCCGCTGCCAGGGAACCAAGTCGTTCTCTGGACACCCGAGTAGGACACCTTTGACGAGAGGTGAGGGTTGGGGACCCTGGCCTTTTGGGCCCGGGTCCTGACGAATCATCCATAGTTTTTGGTTTGGTTTAAATGGCGTGGACATTTCCACATTCGCAAGAATTTTACTGCTTAGGTGAGTCTGAGAAGGGATCTCGTTTTGGAAGGGGTTCGACTGAAGCCCCAATTGTGGAGTTGTAATTGGTTGAGTCGCCACCCGAGATAGTTTGGACCTAAGAGATGGTGATGGGATTTTCCCACTGCTATCTTGAGGCGGAACTATCTCTGGGGATCAGCCCATCGGAATCCAGGGGCTGGTTTTTGGAGGTGGGACTCCCTTTTGTCCGAAGCCCACCAGTACGGTTGGAGTGGGAGTCAGTCCCCATTAGTGGGGGGCAGAACTCCCAGCAGGCGCGGATTGGCTTATACCTGGGCCACTGCGGCCGTGACTGGTGCTATCCTGAAAGGGTAGGGTATGGGGTGGACTGTTGTCAGTCAACTCTCACTTGTGCCATTGGTGGAGAATGCGTGAATATCTGACTGATCTACGATACTTTCTTGATATGACCAAGCAGTTTTGGGTGGTGGATGAACCAGTTTTGTGTGGTGGTCTGATGTGTGCATGCTTGGCATCTTGGGGTCTCTTCGTGGGCTTTGGGAGTGTTGGGTGGGGAAGCTGAGCAGTAGAGCTGCCCAGTTGTCTTTTGATATGCTGTCGGGGTCTGTGTGGGGCTCTTGGGTGTCGGTGTGCACTTTTGGACCTTTGCATGGACTGGTTTAAACTTATGGAATTGGCTTTTAGTTCTCCCTCCCTGATCCATGACGAACGCACTGGCAACGACTTCTGGCATGAACATGGATGGGCTTGGCTGTTGGACAGAACCAAACACTGAGACACCAGGGTGTTAATAAATCTGTGGATTTGATTCAAATAATAGGGTCCTTTATTGCACTAATGTAAACTTATCATTAGATTACGAATGTTTTATACAGTGTAGGAAGCAATTCGGCAAAGTGGAAAGGATTAAATTAATTCTAGAAAAAGATAAACAGTCATTTTGTGCTTTTATCAAATTTTCCTCTCCTTGGAAGCTAGTGGAGGCACAACAAAGACTCCATGGCCACATTCTGAATGACTCAGTTGTCAGCACGAAAGTGTTTTCAGTGAAAAACTTGAATGATGAGCCATTTGACTTTGTTCCAAGTACAAAGAACATGGACCAGTCCCATGTACCAGAGAGCCTTCCCCCCCTCTATGGCATGTTGCTATCTACAAGGAGGAGGGAAAATTTGATAAAAGCTGCTGACTGCATTTGAGAGCAAGGTTGGTTCCATTCCCATTGGAAATTTGAAACAGTTATGGAAAGAGTCTTTTAATAAAAAGCTGGAAATG
This sequence comes from Macrobrachium rosenbergii, assembly GCF_040412425.1. Lineage (NCBI taxonomy): Eukaryota > Metazoa > Arthropoda > Malacostraca > Decapoda > Palaemonidae > Macrobrachium > Macrobrachium rosenbergii. The sequence continues at coordinate 60,727,553 of NC_089795.1, forward strand.
AGACTCAAGCAGTTCTGTTAGCTAACTTTAAACCTCCTGAAAGTGGAAATATTGAATCTATTTCATCTCAGATTCTTTAATACACTGAAAGGAGTAGTTTCTTCAAAAGATCTGCATGTTTTTAAAGGAGGAGATTCTCCATCGATGCCCTCCTTGTGTATCTCATGTAAAAAAACTGGGTGGTGATGCAGCTATCCTCTTAACCTTCTCCTCCAATTACCTTCCTGATACCATCATTGTTGGCCATGAGAGGATGCAGGTTAAAAAAATATAAAAAGAAGTCCTAGACAGTGTCGCAAATGCTTTGAATATGGCACATTCAAAACTCTTGCGATAACAATAAAAAAGATGTCCTGTGTGCTCTGCAGAGCACGATAATTTGATGATTGCAAAGCAGCCCGATACTGTTTTCTTTGCAAGGGTGATCACACACCAAACTCTAGGGCTTGTCCCAGATATAAATTTGAACAAAGTGCGGCGGTGGCAGATAATGAACATATTAGATTAGTGAAGCAAAGCGCCTTGCAGTAATGGGGGGCAAACAAAAGTGCCAACACTCGTATGCTTCTGGTAATAAAACTTATGAAAATCAACAATGTAAGGTCACCAATAACTGTGTCTGATGGAAGATATCACAAACCTGGTTTTCTCGAACCATAAATACTAATGAAAATCTCCAAACTGGTGAGAACTTTCGTCGGCAAGTGCTTTGAAGTCCAGTAGCAAAATTGTACTTCCAAAGCACAGAAAATTTATCTTCCACTACATCCACAGCTGTCGATTCATCTCCAAAAATAAGGGTGAATTGCAAAATATTCTGAAAATACTTCAAACCAAAATAAGCTAAAGGAACAATCCCAATTAGATAGAGCTTAGTTCAGAGCCATCAATCGCCACAGCCACAAACAAAATAATAATAAAACTACGGTTGCAACTACCAAGAAACGCACAAGAAATAGTTCCCAAATAATGATAATTTTATAATAAAAACTTAAATGGTTCAGTGTTTTGGAAGACATCTCCTCCTAGAAAGATGGTTCCAAAGTAGTCTCAGAACAAAAACATCCGAGCTCAATTCAGTCTTGCCGCCTAAGACAAATAGGATTAGTGGTGCACAGAACACAGCAATAATTCTGAACATCAGGTTCATAATAAAAAATATGAAGATCAACCAAAGACCCTGAACACTCAATTCAGATGAAAAGGGGTTAAGAAAACAATCTCTTATAAAGGAGAATTTCCCACTCCACCTAGGAACAGTACTTCCCCTCCAAGGAGTGGGAAGTAGCACATTTTACCACCTTAGCATTCTTGCCGACATTCTTCAGTGGGAACTGTAAAGGTCCCAGAGTCCATAGAAGACCTTAAAGTTTTAATGTACATGAATTTAATCCAGGGATTATATGCCTACAGGAAACAATGTTAGGCAACTCTGTTTTATAATCCTGGACTAAATTATTCAATATTTAAATCATATCCCCAATTGGTGATCGTGCCCATGGAGGTGCTGCAATTATTATTAATAAATCTCTACAGCACTCCACAATACAATTAAATACAACACTACAAGCTGTCGCTATTTCAGTCATTTTGGAAAAGAGATAACAATCTGCCTCATATACCTTCCACCAGACCTTGATTTTAACATTGGAGATATTCAGTCGTTACACTGACCAACTTCCAGCTCCTTTACTTCTGCTAGGTGATTTTAATGCCCACAACTCCCTTTGGGGGAAGTTCGGTTTTAGATAGTAAAGGGAAATTAATCGAAGACTTATTGACAGGAATGATGTTACCCTGTATAATAATGGGTCAATGACTTTCCACAACATTCACGATAATCATTTCTCTGCACTGACCTTAGTATTTTCTTCAACTAGTATCCACCTTGATTTTAATTGGTCTGTTAATGAAGATTTAAATGGAAGTGATCACTACCCGATCCATTTGAAATATGCTCTGAATGCTCCATCTGAAGTTTTACCTAAGTGGAAGGTAGAGGACGCAGACTGGGATAAATTTAGTAAGGGTGTCAATCTAGATAGGAGTTTGAGTCCTTTCATTCTCATCTAGATGCCTATGATTACTTTATTGAATCTACTTTGAAGAGTGCTGAAAGCTCGATTCAAAAACAAAGGCAAACCTCGTAGACCTGCAGTTCCCTGGTGGAATAAGACATGTGGTATTCTGAGAAAAAGGACTAGGAAATGCTGCAGACGTTACAAGACTGTGGCCTCTCAGTCTAAATTAATCTACAAACGTGTTTTAGCCAAGCAGCGGCGCTTTTTATAAAAGCCAAAAGAGAATGTTGGCTTTACTATATTAATGGAATAACTCAAAGACCCACTAAGAGTGGTGTGGCGCAAAATAAGGAAACTGAGTGGAAAATTTGTAAAGTCATCATGTTGCCCTCGACAAAATAAATGACACTCTAATCACAGAGCCCACTGAAGTTGCCAATGAGCTAGGAAAACACTTTCTAAAGTTTCCAGCCCCTAACAATTATTGTCAAATTTCAAAGGGTAGGAATTCAAATGTATCTGAAGTTTGATTGGAAAATCTGAACCATACAACTACAGAATTTTCCCTAAGAGAACTTCGTGAGGCGCTCTCCTCAAAGTGAATCCACAGCTCCAGGTGAGGATACAATCATATGAAATGCTGAAAACACCTCCCAGATGATGCCAAAAATATTTACTGAAGATTATAAACAAAATATGGGAAACTGGAATTTTGCAAGGACTGGAAAATATCCATAATTGTCCCCGTTAAAAGCCTAATAAAGATGCTTCCCAAGCCACCAGCTATAGACCAATAGCTCTTACCAGCTGTGTATGTAAGCTGATGGAGAAATGATAAATACTAGACTGGTTTGGCACCTGAGACCAAAGGATTACTATCGCCATTTCAATTTGGTTTCAGAAAAACCGCTCCACCCTTGATCCTTGCTGAGGCTGACCAACCAAATCCAGCAAGGATTAGCCAAAAGTGTCAGACCATTGGCATATTTTTTGACTTGAGAAAGCATATGACACTACCTTTTGAGAATTGGCATCATGGAAACAATTTACAAGTGGGCATATGTAAAGAATGGTCAGGTTTATATATTCCTTTTATCAGACAGACTTTTATAGTAAGGGGGAAACTCCTTCCTCCAACCTTTTATGCAGGAGGAAGGAGTTCCCCCAATGTAGATTTTAAGTGTAACACACTTTTTCAGTGGCAATAAATAGTGTGATTGAAAAATCCCTCGCCCCCTGTTAAATGCTCGCTTTTGTCGATGACCTTGCAATATACTGCACAGGATATGTTCCTGTCACGTATGTAAACATTGCAAAGGTCTATTAATGCTATTACTAGTGGGCTGATGAGAATGGTTTCAAGTTCCCTCTTCCAAAACAGTTGCAGTAAGATTCAAATGAGGTGCCTAAGGCGTGTGGAAGAGGTTCGCACTTAGTTTAAAAGGGTCCATCCTTCCTTCACGAGGAGTGAAGTTAAATTTCTGGGGATGACTATTGACCATAATTAACATGGGCTAGCCACATAAATGCCCTAAAGTTTAATGTTAAACAATCTATGAATATTTTAAAGGTTGTCTCTGGATTTAGTTGGGGGCTGATAAGAAGTCCCTTCTGAGGCTATGACTCTCTGTGTCATTCTGCTTGTGACTATGGCTGTCAGATTTATTCCTCAGCCTGTACAGCAAGCTAAAAGAACTGGATGTTGTAGGCACAACATGTGTGGTTGATATGCTCAGGGGCTTTTTAGAACTTCGCCTGTTGAAAGCATTTATGTCGACATCATTTACCCTTGATCTAAGAAGGCAAAGAGCTAGGGTTGCGATGCATAGCTAGAATGAAAGTGTCTCAAAAATCCCTCCTTTCAAGCACTAAAGAGAAACAGACTCTCAAGAAGTTTTTTCTGGTACAAGAGCTTCTAAACCATTCCAAATTGACTGAATGAGGATGTTAGAACAATCACCTCACGTCCCAGAAAGTCCTGGAAGTAGAATATCTATAAATCCTCCATGGCTTATCCCAGAAGCATCAATGTAAGAAACTGTTTAATAAAAGGACTGCACTGTAGAAGAGATTAGGGAAAATTCTTAGAGCAATGATGTTGCATACTAATTTTACAAAAATTTATACAGATGGATCTAAGTCAGATAGTGGTGTTGGTTGCGCTGTATCCTTGGTGATACAGCGATACACAGCTAAATTACCTGACTCTGCATCAATATTTACTGCCGAATTAACAGCCGTGTGTCTGCCCTAGATTTAGTTTTTCAAAGTAGTGACTCTAATTTTGTCATATACTCAGACTCTAGAGCACCTTAGAGAAGCTATTAAAAATTTAATAGCTTTCATCCATTAATTCAAAAAGTTTCAGGAGTGGCTTTTTCGTATATATTGTCGACGTAAATCAGTCTCTTTCTGTTGGGTCCTTCTCACGTGGGGATTCTGAAACGATGGCAGATAGGAAGCGAAAGCTGCTGGTATTTTATCAGAAACCTCTTTTAGAAAAGTGCCTCATACAGATCTAAAGGTCCCATTAGATCTTATGTTTTAGTAAATGGCAAGAAAGGTGGACTTCTCCCCTTCTTGCAATAATAAGAAATATAGAAATATTAGGGATAATGTACTACCGTGGTCTTGGTCATTCCAGCTTCTGACAGGCCAGACAGAGGTTATTTTTAACGAGATTAAGGATTGGGCACACTCGTCTGACCATCGTTTATTTTTGAAGAAGCAGCCCTCCAGAGTGTGCTTATCTGTGACGAGACACTAACAGGAGCACACATTCTGGTGGTCTGCCCCAGATATTACAACCAAAGAGACAGATATTTTGTGGGTAAATCCCTGTCTGATATTTTAGGAGATGAAGCAGATATTTCTGCTATAATCTCTTTTTAAAGTGTATTAAAATTTTAACGATATTTAATTTTTATTTAATTTATTACATCACGTAGAATTTTAATGACATTAATTTTTTTATATAGCACATCATTCATTAAACTTCATACCCTTATTTATTGGTCACATCACTTCATTTATTTATTAATTTCTTCATGAATTCATAACTTTAACATAATTTATTTTCTTTCCATTACGGCGCTGAATGGCCTTGTTGGCCCCAGTGCCTGGGCTTTTGCCCTAAATATCATACATCCATCCATCCATCCATCCGTTCTCGGGACAGTGTGGTTCTGTCCCCTCCGTCACCTGCCTCTCCATTTTTCACGCTCATAGTTTTGTATAATGCATTTTGGTAAACAATCTTTACTACATATGCGACTTCTGCTGTCATCGGCACCTAGTATGAGGTGGTTAGCATTGATAGGACTAATTATATAGATAGAGGCAGTTTTATTAAAAATGTCTGTAGCAAGTTTTACTTATTCTGATGTTATGTTGACTCAGTCAGTTGTTTAACCAATCTCATCTTTTGTTCATTCTAAATCCTTGTGTGCTAGGCTACTCCTCTTTCTCCGTTGAAATGCACTTGGTTGTTCTTTACGTGCTTTTTCTTCAGCTGTCGGCAAATCTCTTACTTCTGCCTTGATTAATGTTTCTCTTTTCAAATCTACCATGATTACAGTATCTTCTGTTGTTTCCAAGCTAGGTATTATTCTAGCCACATAGCTCTCTTAAGGATGTGTCATATGGGAATGCTCTCAAGTATGTTGACTCACTTTCGGATGAGGCAGGAGAGTCATCGTAACTCTTCCCCCACCTCCCAGCATTTCCTATTTTCATTTGGCGCCTCGTTTTCTTTCACTCAGCTGATGTGTGTGGACTCAGCCGAGTCGCTTCAGACTATCTCCTTTTCATCGCCAACAGTCTCCTCCTGTCATCTCTGGTGGAAGAAGAGTTTGAATCTGAGGATCTCCAGTTAGAGCGGTGTTTCCTGGAGTGTTGCGCTTCGCTGTATCCTCATTTAGTTGAGGAGAGGGCCCACATAGAGAATAGGTCTCGCTTGTCTGAGTATTTTCGCCCATGAAGTATTTGGAGAAGAGAATCCAAGCTTTCTCCTTAAACCATCTTCGGGAGAAGATTGTGTCTTTTCTCTTTCCTGTGAAGAGAAAAACTCAAGACTGACAAGTTTGCAAAAATGGAGCCTCAGTTTAGATTGTTGAAGTTTTTATCTTTTATTAACTGTTTGCTCAGTATATTGCCTCTTCTCTGCATCAGCTTAGAGAGGTAGAGGCACCAGCTTAGGGAGTTTGTAAAGCCAGCTTTAAGGGTTTTTGGTGCCAGTGGAAGTTTATTGCCCGTCCGCACTTTATTTTGTCCGCCCTCATATCTTAAAAACTTCTAAGGTTAGAGGGCTGCAAATTGGTATGTTGATCATCCATCCTCCAGTCATCAAACATACCAAATTGCAGCCCTCTAGCCTCAGTAGTTTTTATTTTATTCAATGTTAAAGTTAGCCCATAATCGAGCATCCGGCAACGATATAGGAGAGGTCACCACTTGCCCGTGGTTAAAGGATCATGGGCCATGGCTCATAATAGACTATATCGAGACTTCACCGAAAGATAGATCTATTTTCGGTACCCTTGATTATGTGATGCACAGAAAACTCAATCGCGCCGAAGAAATTTCCTTTACCTCTGCTCCTACCTGTAGGAAAGTCTTAGGGTGAACAGGTTAAGGTGATAAGGGAGGATATATTGATACAAGCCTTATTTTATACCTTTTGGGGATAAGTTCAGCCCTCAGGTTCTGGTAGATGGCCAGTTGCAAGCCTCCCTTTGTCTTTTCCAGCAGAAGTCTTGTTCTTTAGTAGGAGGTTGTAAATTAGAGAGAAAGAAATGGACCAGGTGGTAATTGTTCTTTAGTAGGAGGTTGTAAATTAGAGAGAAAGAAATGGACCAGGTGGTAATTCACTGGGATTTCACCTTTGACTTTTTCCTAGCTGCATAAGCAACTGGAGATAGGCGGTCATTGTTGGACACATTGAGACTGAATAACTTCGTGTGTCCCATGGCATTTGGTTTTTCCAGCATGGTTTTAGTAACTTTCCAAAAGAATGATCAGATGTGTTTGTGGATGTGCAGGAGGCATTTTTCCTCATATCAGTACATCCTCAGTCATGCAAGTTCCTTCCAGGTGTATTTACAGAGGAGGTATTGCTCTTCAAGGGGCTTTGTTTGGGCTATTGTACAGCACCTCTATAAGTACTCACAGGGAATTTGTTGCCCATAGGTGGATGGTGTCGATTTTTAGGAGCAAAAAATCTTTTCTACTGAGTCACCAGTTCAAGTTGGCCAACTCTGTCGACAGTATTCCGAAGGCCAACGCTCTGTTGCTTCACCTAGGTCAATCTCTGTGCATTATTATTTTCAGTCAATTTCCTGCTCAATCTTATCTAGTGATGTGGGGATGATACTTGAAATTTGCAGGCTTGTCTGTCAGAAGACGAACAGGCACTTGATTTTTGAAGAATATTAGCTCTGAAGGAAGTTTTCTAAGTGGTAAAGGCTTGCTTTGTTAGGAAACATGGCCTCACTGGGGATTTTGTCAGAATAATTAGGCTCAATTACAGTACAGTCTCAGCATTAGATACATGAATTTCTTCATAGTCTTGCACTTGGATTGGCTTTGTAGTGACAAGCTTATCTAAAAAGTGTAAAGAATTTGAGACGTTAAAGAGGGCATTATGGTTATTATAATTACATTTGCACATGGTAAAAAATGACCAGTATATATATATTGTTACATCATAACCAATGTCTGCGTTGCACTGTTCATTATGTACAATTTACCCTTGAATACTGATTGAAAACAGTAGTGCAGTAAGTCTACATAATATAAAACCAGTATGACTGCAAGTTACAGCTTTCATATCTATGTCTGTCACTCTCTGAAGCAATAACACTGTAGAGAACAGGATAGTAACCACTTATAAGAAAGCAAGCTGCAGAACTGAGAACAATCTGTGTGTAAATTTATCACAAACACCTCATTCCCTTTATTCTCCATCCCCACCTCATCAGCATGTTAATCGCCACACAGCCTTCTAATTTAGCCGATCAACTTATGTACAATGCTCAGCTGGTTTGCGTGGCAGAGCAGGGTTTTTTTTTTTTTTTTTTTATACTCACATCTAGGCAGTTTGATCTTCCAACATAACAGCCAACTACTTGAACTTCAACTTTACTCTGCTAAAATTTTCACCTCTCTTCTCTGCTTCTGCTAAAATTTTCACCTCTCTTTTAAGAACAGATCCTTAGGGGGTGTCATATTAATGTTTAAAAATGTGACTCAGTGCTGCTGTTGAGCTAATCAGTTGTAAATATATTAATTCATGATCTTCAACAGAGAGCTGTGGTCTTCCATTTTTAAAGAAAAAAAAATTCAGCTTGAGCCTTTGGACACTCAGTTTTCAAACATTCTTGTACTATTATGATATTTAATCAAGGCTGCTCTGCATACTATGCTTGGTCCAGCTTCCTTCTGTACTGAAAACTTGTATACCACTGGAAATAAATGTCTAAATCCTGTACACTAATATATATTTTATTAAATATATGTAAGGCATAAAAATAGTTTAAACTTTACACTTTAAGGTAATATAGATTGTTGTTGTTAACAAAAAAAAAATAGCACCACAGTATTTTTGTACATTTTAGCATGAAAATTATTGCACTGCATTTATTTCAGCTACAAATTAACCCATATATCATGGATAAATATAGTACATTTTACTGCAATATATATTACATTTTACACATATGCTCATCTCTTTTTAGGAGGCAAAGGAAGAGTACCCATATACTTGCAAATAATACTCAGCATAACCTCATCTGCACCACCTCCAATAGAAACGAGTCTCAAATCTCGATAAAACCGACTTACAAGAACCTGAAAAAGTAATCATTATTAGAAAAAGAAAAACTCTGTAGCCAAGAGAAAACTTATTAACTCACATCACAATGTGTAATATGGATGCTGAAGTCTCCATAAAGGTTTGTCTTGGGTTTATTCTTCCAACAACATGTAGTGTATGATTTATTCTTCCAACAACATGTACTGTATGAACTGGTAATACTTTTATAGTATTTGTAATTACATGTATATGTATAATCTCTGTGTCACTGTTAGTTGTTGACTGGTATTATTGTTCTTTCAGAATAAATGTAATTTTGAGCGAAGTAAAGCTTGGGACAGCAGCCAAGATTGACTAACCTAGTTCATCACAATTTACTTGACTCAAAAATGGAAAGAGTACTGAAGCCGCCTCAACCAGACTTAGACCTAAGCTCAACTACAGCAGCAAAAGAGTGGCATCATTGGCACGAGACTTTCTCAGACTTCACTGAAGAGTGTGGTGAAAATGCTCCGGTAAACTGTATTACTCATAAGGCAGAAGAAACACGGCTGTGTGCCTTGAAGGGAGCATGGCTATGCGAAGAAGCAAGAAGGCTTGAAGCAGCTCTGGATGAAGCAAGAATGGGTTTCACACGTATGTGTTTGGACAAACAGGATTAGCTGCAGAAGAGGAGTGAGAATCTGCAAATCTCCTTGCGTGGAGGAGCTACAAACAGGATTAGCTGCAGAAGAGGAGTGAGAATCTGAAGAGGGCCTGCAAATCTCCTTGCATGGAGGAGCTATTTAGTACATCTTCCTCTGATGTCTAACAGTGATGGACGGAACAGATAATGAAGAGGAGGAGGAAGATGATGTAGACGAGGAAGGAGAACTAAGACTTCTCTTTGATTTCAGCTACTCAGTATGACCGTACTTTTTCAGGAAAACACCTTTGACTGAAACAACATGGATGGTGATGGCATGGTGCGGGGAGAGCCAAGAACAGTTGAGATGTCGCAGAAACAGTCACGGGGAGAGCCTTTACGTTGAGACGTCACAGAAACTGAAGCTCTGGAAACTGTTACAGTGGTCAACACTGCGATGCAGGAAGACATGCAGTGAGACAATAAGCTGCCAAAGGTTGGTACCCCCTAGAAGGCCTAAAAGCCCGACACTCGGAAAACTTCTGGGCATTCACCCCTGAAAAGACTACAAGAGGGAACTGCCTCCTCCCTCAAAGGGGAAAGTTCCCCCCCTCTGATAGAGTAGGGACAGCAACATCCATTACAAGATCTCCCGAACGCCCTCGAAACATCTAAATACAAAGCAAAAGAAGAATGAGATGGGGTAAAATCTGCCAGAGAAGATGATGCAGTGACAGGAGATTTTGGCAAGTAAGGAACTGATGCGTCTTCTCCTACCAAAATTCTTCCATTGCTCAGGAGACCTATTACGACACTTGGGACAGGGATTACCCGAGTTACAAATCATTAGATCTGCACCTGCTACAAGTAGAATGAGGGTGTATCCAAGGCAGCCAAAGAATGAGAACATGGGTTGTTACCAACCCACCCCTAGGCATCTTCTCTAAGGCCTGGATTGCTTAGATGAGCACCAACTTGCTCTGAAAGTGGTTAGAGAGAAACTGGTGTCACTGTTGTTGTGGCAAGCCAGGTTGGGCTGCACCCCAATTGGCTGCTGTCTCCTGTTACCACCAAAACCCTTGATATTTTAACCCTACTCCAACAGGTGCTAGAGACATTCTCCTACATTAAGACCAATTTTTCTCCAGGACCTGTCTTATTGAGGATATTTGTTCAGGCCAATACAGTAAGAATGAACCATTAGTGGATGAAGTCAAACTCGTGGATGCTTATCCCACATATGCTAATAGGCATTGTGATGGACATGAATCAACAGTCTCAATTCATGATTTGGCTGCATGTCCTGAAGACCTTGTAATGTACCCTTCTGTTACTGCTGACACTCCTTATGTCACTGCTGAAAATCCTACTGCTATTGCTGAAAATCAAGATATCATCACAACAAGAAACAGGTGCTGAATTTTCTCCAGAGATTGAAGTGAGGGGGGCAGTATCTCACCAGCATCAGTAGTAAGAAGATCTAGTTGAATGTCAAAGGCTCCTGATAGATACGGCTGGGATTCAGGGATCAAGATGTTCTGTAGCCTACTGTGCATACCTTTGTTGTACTGTACTTAAGAAAAATACAAATTGATTAAAAATTTGTCATTTTCTTTCTAGAGGGGGAAGAATGTGATAGTATGTCTCCATAAAACTTTTTCCTTTACTGTATTTGTAATTATACAGATTATCATATATAATAATATTCCCAGTGTCATTAGTTATTGATTGATATTATTGTTCTTTCAGAATGAAGTAAAGCTTGGGATAACAGCCAAGTTTAACCTAGTTCATCACATACATGCATACAAAACTTGCTGTCTAAGGAAAATGTAGATGTGTAATCTACATTTTCCTTCATCTCTGAAATAAATGCAAAATTATATTATCCACTGGACCACAGACTGCAAGTTTAGTATGCGTGTGTGTGGTGAACTATTAAACGGCTGCTATCCCAAGTAAAGCAATATTAGTCATTCTGAAAGAACAATAATACCAATCAATAACTAACAGTGATACAGAAAATATTATACAAATAATTACAAATACTATTATAAAGAAAAAAAGTATACCAGTTCATATAGTACATGAAGTTGTTGAAGACATACTATCACATTCTTCCCCCTCTAGAAAGAATATGACTTGATTTTTAATCAATTTGTATTTTTCATAACTACAGTATAACAAGATTCACAGTTCCATCTACTTGAGCTGTCTCGGTTGGCTAATCCCAGCCGTATTGAGGCTATGGACGGCTGCGAGTCTGTCCAGGGGTCATGGCTGTACGTCTTCTGCCTTAGCTGCTGATGGTCGTCACCCCGTTCCTGATTGTACGGCAACACACTTGATTCATCAAAAGAAGTCCCCTCCAAGGGCTGCAGATCTGCAGATCGGGCTCCTCAAGAAGCTAGTCATTTCACCATCTTCCGCTCATCCTGCTCAAGAAATGAGTGTTAAGACCACAGTTGTTAAGGAAGACAAGGCTCCCACTAAGAAGTCTAACATCACACCTGTGGGAACGTTCTCATGATTGGGACCATTTCTGAAGACAAGAAGCCCTTGGTCTCCCTCACATGGCTGTGACCACTCTCCATGTAACCCACAGTCTCGCTTTCATGGCCATGACTATTCTCCACGTAATGAGAGTCCCCCATGGTCGCGGATTCAACCATGGCTGTCATCTAATAGTCCTTGCTCTCATTCTCACAGGTAGGACCGTGATCAAGACGGAGCAGGGACTCTTGGGTCAAATGATATATTTCCAAGAAAGTCATGGGCCCCGATCATTCCTATGCTTCAGGAATCAACAAGGATGCAAGTGATCCTGCTATTTTGCTTGACAGGCTGGACTGAGAATCTTGTGCCCTGGAAGCTGAAGACGAAGAACTGTTGAAAACATATGAGGTAGTGTAACTCATACATGGATACAACAAGCGTAACTCATACATGGTTACAACAAGCTACCTGAAGATCCTGTGGCTACCACTTCAAATTTTCCTTCGGGTCTCAAGGCCCTTGTGGGTCTCATGAGAGAGAAAGGCATTGTTGAGCATACCATCTTCCATTCATGATGACAGTGTCCTCAACTAAGTCAATTCTCTCAACTCTGGATGGGACAATTCTCTACAATCTGGCAGGCCATTTAAGATACACTCCCTCCTCCTCTTCCACAATGTAGAAGTTTTTATGCAACCCACAACGTCACAAGACGGGTAGATCCGGATTTTGTTCGTCTAGGCCCAGGTCTTTCTTTCTCAACACATCAAGGGTCAGCCTCAATGTAGTTGACAGTCTTCACCTCTCCAGGCAGTTTCCTGGCAAAATCTTTGGTTGACAACAGTAGGCAAGATTTCTTCGACTGCCATGGCTACTGACACTGAGGACTATGCCACCTTCCTAACAACCAATATGTGGGCCAACTGGTTATTGAAAAGAAGGGAAGCTGCCCTTCCTAAGATGTCAAGATTGGTTGGCCCTGATTCTACCTTAGCACTAAGAAACAGACCCATTCTACGATCTTTGTCACTTTTTCCTAAGGAACAGGTTGAGGCGGCAGTCAACAGAAGTGGAGTGGACAACAATTACCATCTGGTCCATCAAGCTGTGAATAAGTCTTCTGGCCCTTCAGTGCCAATGTAGCAAGACCTAGACCTCAGGCTGCCTCTTATTCTCCACCTAAGAGATCCCAAGCCACAACTGGGCCTCGTAGAGGTCGCCATCCTTCTCCTACCCCTGCCAAGAAAACAGTTCTGCAACATCCCTTTCACCCCTTCTTCCAAACCTGGGAGAGGAGGCAGAGGCAGGGCTAGAGGAGGAAAATGGTAGAGTGGTGAGGGGGGGTTGCCTGGCGAGCCATTGGGCAACTTGGCAGCAACATAGAGCCGAGACCTGGGTAGTAGATGTTCTGTGCGTGGGATATCTACTCCCCTTCGAGTTTCCTCCTCCTCTCACTTATTAGAACTTAAAAAGTACATAGTGATATTGTACTGTACATTATACTAGCTCAGAACATCATGATCCCTTAATCCCAGCCATATGTCAGGAGCCTTTAATATTTGACTAGATCTTACTACTGATGCGGTGTGAACACCGCCTCCCTCACTTCAATATCAGAGGAAATTCAGCACCTATTTCTTGTTGTAATGATAGCTCTTGATTTTCAGCAATAGCAGTAGGATTTTCAGCAGTTGTTACATTACGAGTGTCAGCAGTAACAGAGGACACACAAGGTCTTCAGGACATGGAGCCAAATCACGAACTGAGACTGCTGATTCACGTCCATCACGATCCCTAATATTAGCACGTGTGGAATTAGCATCCATGAGTTCGACTTCATCCACCAATGGTTCATTCTCATTGTCCCGAACAAATCTCCCCAATAAGACAGGTCCTGGAGACATATGCCATGGGGGTAGAGAACTTCCGAAAGATGAGCGACGACCTAGGAATGCTACATGTGGTGTAGCATTTGGAGATGTGGACAAAATAGATCTAATTGAGTGTAGTACATCAGCAAGGACTAATTCCCAATACTGAACTGGCAGATTACAAGACTTACGGGCTAACTGAAAATAAATGTAAATGATGTATCAATAAAATATAAAATTACAGCTGTTTCTTATAGTTAACACTTGCCTGAATTTTTACAGATATGTTTTTAGCAACTGGCATCTGGATTAATACTGCCATGTTTTCAGCAACTAGCATCTTTACTAGAAAGTAAAGAGCAACATTGTAAAGTCACAAGTACATATTATACAAAAAACTGACTCTAGGTCACATGACAAAGGTGAAACAATTAAGCATCACAAATAGTTGCTTGCAAGCAGAAGTTTAGGCACAAAGATCTGAAGCAAAACTGACATATGGGTAATTTGGTAAAGTAAATAAATATGAGTAACCAGGTGTTATCATCAAGATAAACCATAAACCACTATTAAGCCTTTTCATTCTTAACCAACACTTTTATATTAAAAAACACGAAACAATGGCTTACATTTTCTTATGGCAATAACAGTGCTAACTTCCAACTCAATACAGGTTTTAATTAATTCAAAAATAAAAATACGTGTATCTAATTCATCTACAGAGACAGTTGCATGGAGACATTACTGTGAAGAATATGCACTTCTTTAAACAAAAATTATGTTTGTGGTACAAACCTAATATTTTACAATTGTCTAACCCTTCAGTCAACAGCTCACAAACACACCTCCAAAAACAAGGCCACCTGAGCTCCAAAGTTGTTTTTTTTTTTCCAAAGAAGTCACTTCCTGTGCTACCTGACCCATCAACTGGAGACACAAAACCAGAGTATTGGTAATGGCATAAAACATTTTTTTGGTAATTTGTTTGGCCACAAACCCATTACTTTACTGTACCTGAGTGACTACTGATGAGAGGTAACCTAACATCCTCACTCAAGACTGGTTGTCTAGAAATTTTGGAGCCATTAACTTCTGGAATTAATGGACCTGAAAACCAGTTGTACCTCTAACAAGCTATGAGGACAGAACCTTGCTAGTAGGGAGTTTGTGCTTAACCTAATTCCACAAGTAACATGACAGTATCCTTCCAAGGTGTAGATGCCTATACCCCAGAATTACATGCTGAATGATATAGGACAAGCGCACTATTATGATATGATAAATCTGATAGATAGTAAGTATGACCAAGGTTTGTTACTAACTGGCCTGCAGCTACTACTCCAACAGAATATACATCTAGATTCTTATGTGAGACTCCTGTGGTAAAACCTGATAAAAGTTGAAGAGGATTTCTATGATGCAAAACAAATTATGGAAGACACAGCCATAATTCTTACATGCTAAGAAGTTACCTACAAACCTAAACTTGTGACTCCTGACCTAATGTTGGAAGCCTCTGCCTCAGAGTTGCATATATACACTTTTTTGATGAACTTTCATCCAAATGGCAATGATAATTCTGCAAACCTCTTATTTGCATTGATATACAAAAATAACCTTGTCACACTTTAAAGACTGGGTCCTCCAAAGACACCCTTGCATCTCTCGCAGAGCACAAGAGCGTCTTCTTTGTTCCTCAATTGCACAGGTAAAGCGGGAATGATAAATCTTGATGACTGTTGAGTCATAAGAGGAAATTGTGACTTGGCTATGAAACTATGAATATACTGTAGTCCAGTTCTATGACAAATTTTAGTGTGGGAGATGTCCTTAGAAAGGGAGTGAATAACGCCAATTCTTCTTCTTAAGGCTAAGGCTAATTAGAAAACAATGATGTTCTTGAAGGGTACTTTCTTCTAGTGGCTTAAAACTGTAAGACAACAGATGCTGGAGCACACATGACAGATCCTATGAAGGAGGTTTCAGAGCTCCAAGCAAGACTTCCCTCTCAAAACTCTGGTATATTTGTCTTAACTCTAGGGCATTACCCAAATCAATGCCCAAAGTCTCAGGATCTTGAGATATGGCCAGCCTATAAACTTGAATATCTGACACAGACACATCCTATTCTCTCATAAGTGCAAAGAAAATATGGTACTAATTAAATACAAGCATATTTTATTATTATTATTATTATTATTATTATTATTATTATTAACCCTTAAATGCCTACTGGAACGTATCATACGTCAGATTAAAATTGTCTGTTAGGTGCCAAGGGATTTTACGCGTGACGTCGACTACAAAAAATTTCAACCTTGGTCAACTTTGACTCGACCCAAAATGGTCTAAAAACGCAATTGTAAAACTCTTCTACATTCTAGTAATATTCAATCATGTACCTTCATTTTGCAAACAAATTGAAGTCTCTAGCACAATATTTCGATTTATGGTGAATTTTTGAAAAAATTTTTCTTACGCCCACGCCGTAACTCGGCGAAAAATTTCAGAAATTCTTTCGTCATTTTGTCGTAATTTTTGCACTGTTCTATATTAGCCGTTACATAAAGTTTTTATATGAAAATGTGCAAATTTTCATGTACAATACAACAGAAAATAACTCATGGTTGTATCTTTATCAGTTTTGAAATATTTTATATAAACCACAATAACTGCTAAAATTTCAACCTTGGTCAACTTTTGACTGACTCGAAATGGTCAAAACGCAATTGTAAAACTCTTACATTCTAGTAATATTCAATCATTTACCTTCATTTTGCAACCAATTGGAAGTCTCTAGCACAATATTTGATTTATGGTGAATTTTTGAAAAAAACTTTTCCTTACGTCCACGCAGAAATTCTTTTCGTCATTAGCGTTTGTCGTAATGTTTGCACCATTTTATATTAGTCGTTACATAAAGTTTTATATATGGAAATGTGCACAATTTCATGTAGAATACAACTGAAAATAACTCATGGTTGTAGCTTTTATCAGTTTTGAAATATTTTCATATAAATCACGATAACTGCCAAAATTTCAACCTTCGTCAACTTTAACTCGATTAAATGGTAAAAACGCAATTATAAGCTACAAAACTTTACATTCTAGTAATATTCAATCATGTACCTTCATTTTGCAACAAATTGGAAGTCTCTACCACAATATTTCGATTTATGGTGAATTTCAAAAAAACTTCCTTATGTTCGGCGCTGGCTGCAACTCGGCTTAACATCTCAGAAATTCTTTTTCACGTTGTCGTAATGTTTGCATCGTTTTATATTAGTCGTTACATAAACTTTTATATGAAAATGTGCGCAATTTCATGTAGAATACAACAGAAAATAGCTCATGGTTGTAGCTTTTATCAGTTTTGAAATATTTTCACATAAATCACGATAACTGCTAAAATTTCAACCTTCGATCAACTTTAACTCGACCAAACGGTAAAAACGCAATTGTAGCTAAAACTCTTATATTCTAGTAATATTCAATCGTTTACCTTCATTTTGCAATAAACTGGAAGTCTCTAGCACAATATTTCGATTTATGGTGAATTTTGAAAAAACATTTTCCTTACGCCTGCGCGTAACTCGGCCCGAACATCTCAGAAATTCTTTCGTCACGTTGTCGTAATATTTGTACAGCTTTATATTAGTCGTTACATAAAGTTTTATATATGAAAAATGTGTACAATTTCATGTACAATAAGCAACAGAAAATAACTCATGGTTGTAGCTTTTATCAGTTTTGAAATTTTTATAAATCACGATAAATAGAAAAATTCTAATTTTCGGTCAATTTTTAACTTTCTCGACCGAAATGGTCGAAAACTGCAATTGTAAGCTAAAACACTTACAGTCTAGTAATATTCAATCAATTAGCTTCATTTTTTCAACAAACGGGAAGTCTCTAGCACAATATTTTGATTTATGGTGAATTTTTTAAAAACATTTTTTTACGTCTATGCGTTACTTAATTCATGCATCATTTTTTGTGATAATATTTTCTCTGTGTTGCTTTGATCGTTTTACAATTTGTTATATACCAAAATCATCGCAATTTAGTGTACAATACAAAGAAAAACAAAATAACCCATTAGCTTTAACCGTTTTGCTCACAGCGCGATTTGTATAAAATTATATATGAAAAATTTTTTTGCGCTGTCATATATTTCAATTATTTATATACGATAATGATATTTTTTCAATTTTGATGGTTGCATACTAAACTTCAGGCAATGACAAAAAAATGAGCCAAAATGAACTCTTAATCTTAAAAACTAAGTGTTGTAATTTTTGAAAAAACTTTTTCCGCTTCGGCGCTTAACTCACCGAACGCCACCGGCATACGGGAGACGTTTTTGTAAATAGAGGCTCGGCGTTTAAGGGTTAATCTATTTATATGGAAACAAGCCCAAAGGGGCCACTGACTTGAAATTCAACCTTCCAGAGAATATGATGTTCATTAGGAAGAAGTAGGAGAAGGTAAATGGAAATGCATAAAGAAGAGATCCCACTTAAAAAAAAAAATAATAATACATACACAAAAAGGTATTAAAATGCAAGGAGAGTATTAGGGTAGTAATGCATTGCATCTTCACTTAAACTTCTGAAGTTCCAATTGCATGACATCCTCTGGGAGGCTGTTCCACAGTCCAATGGTGTGAGGGATAAAAGGACCTCTGGAACTGAGAAGTTTGATGGCAAGGCACATTTACTTCATACTGGTGCTGCTGTTCAGCGAATCTGGTTGAGCAAATGCCCCTTTCACTGAAGTAATTACAAAATACTCCTCACTATGTCTCTTAATAAGACCACGTTTGATAACCTAAAAGTGTGAAGAATAAAGGCAGCGAGGTTTTGGTGGTATCTCCGGAAATGAATCTAGCAGAGTAATTTCATCCACTCTGGAAACTGTCTTAGACTGTCCACTTGCATCACCATCTTCCCCTGTAGACCTGTTTATCACAGATGCCTTCAGGGCTAGGTTGTCTGTTTACAGAACCAGTTTGTTTCAGGCCACAGTTCTCAAAGAGGTTAACATAAACCTTTTTGTGCTATGGGCAGTATTTTTAACACTGCAGGTGTTCTAAGGAAGGCATCTTAACACTGTAGTGGGCCTGATGTCAGACAGTCCATCACAATTGCCAACTTAAATATAGGAGAAGGTGCGAGATTTCTGTACATTTGGGCAAAGGAAATGAATATCAAGCAAAATTTCTCAATTTAACCCATTGAAAGCAGGGCCTTCATCCAGCAATTTGGAAGGCAATACAGGCAGTCCCCAGTTATTGGCGGCCTCAGTTATTGGTGATCCAGTCTTACGGCGCTTGTCTCTAGTGACAATGACAATTGCCCAAACTTACCTATCTCGCAGAGCATAGCAGTAATTGTGAAGCTTTTGTTGAACTGTGTGCCACAAAGACCCATGAGTAGGGTACCCCAAACCTCTCATATTACCTTGCAAATGACTGGATGAAGGCCCCATTTCAAGAACCTGCTCCTTCCAGCTCAGGAAGTCCACTCACTGCAATACTTTTCTCTCGATTAAATCTGGGAATTAGCTTGATATTCATTTCGTCCACCCAAAAGAGGATCTGAATGGTCGGATGACAAATTTATAGAGATCTCACACTTCCTTCATCCTTTAGGTAGGCAACTGTGATGAACTGTCTGACATCTAGCCCACTACTTTGTCAAGACACCTCACCTTCGAACACCTGCAGTGTTAAATACAGCCCTCAGCACATCAAGATTCATGTTATCCTGTTTGATCTCTTCCTCTTGAAAACAGCAGCCTGAAACAAACTCGCTATGTAAACAGACAACCTAACCCTCCTTGGGAGCATCTATGATAAACATAGGTATACAGGAGATGCTAAAGGTACTATCATTAAGTTTCGTAGAGCTTGCCATCACACTAAACCTAACTGGACATCCTGAGTGAATGGTACCATAAGGCTTCGACTTGCCAGCCAGACCTTAACCTGAATCAACTGCATCAAACTAACTTCTCCAATCAAGTAAGATGACCCAGTAAATTCTACCACTGTTTTGCTGGAGGAGACTGGATTAAAACTACTGCAGCACTTGCAATATGCAAACCCAGCACATATTTGGACAGTGAAAAACTGTCTCAATCTATGCCCAGATAAATAACCTATCTAGTCAAGACTAACTACAATTCACCCTAGTTGATGATTACACCCAGATACTGACACATGCCTAAAAGATACCTTAAGAGGAAGTGAAGTTAGCTGCCAATGTTACAACTATCAGCAAGTCATTGAGGAATCTCAATAGGCCCTCTGCTGAGACAAAATCAATACTGGGACCAATCCAAGTGTAAATACTTGTGAATCTGTGGCTTGCCTGAAACAAAAGTGCCATGAATGGGTATGACCTGCCCTGCCTATTGAGCTGAAAGAAATCCTGGAAGATCTGTTTATGAGTATGAGTCTTCCAAGTCTACTGATAAAAACTGCCCTCCCATGCAGAGCAAGGTCTACTGGTAAAAACTGCCCTCCCATACAGAGCAAGATCTACTGATAAAAACTGCCATCCCATACAGAGCAATAGACTCTAAGTGACAGTTTCCATGCAGAAGTGTGAAAACAGTAAAAATCAGTTTCAAAAGACAGAGGTCAATAACGGGCCTCAAACCTCACAAGTCCTTTGGAATTACAAACAGTTAGCTATCATTCTGGGTGTAGATGGCCTGATTTCAGTATTATAATGGTTTTTCCTAAGTGGGTTTCTAGAAGGGAGACATAATACTGTACTATTTTTAACCTCTACACCCAGGCAAGTGTCTTGATTGGAAAGGTGCTGTTGTGACAGTCTTATGGTATTACAGGTGGTATCCACCAAGGAAGGTGTAAATAAATGCAAGTCCATAATATATGACATTCTCAAACTTTCAAAATCTGAAGCTGTAAGTGCACTAGGATTAAAGTCCAATTTCTTTGGGATATTATTGGCTAAAGAATATCATCCAAATATTTAAATTGAGAACTCTACCCAAAGAGATCACTAGTCTCTGGCTTAGCCACATTGTCAGGAATCTCGGAAGTACTCTCCAACAACTTGTGACCCTCAAAATCAAACCATGCACGTTGACAGCAACAAACATTTCCCCCAGACACTTCTTACCAGAATCCATCTCCTCTAGCGTTAAAATACCTGCCAGATTCAGGAGGGTACTCCAGAGCTTACTGCATGTGTAGTTAAATTGGCCCATTTATAAAATTGCTCAGACTTCTGTATCAGGCACAGGAAAGACCTGTGCTGTTACCATGGGCTTATTGACATCCTGGTTTGGTGCTATGACCAGCACTTTAGCCTGTACCTCTTCTAAGATAACTTCCACCATTAATACTATTGGCAGCTAAAAATCTAAGGACGATTCCTTTGCCCTGACTAATATTTTTGGTTCTGCTGCTCCTTGAGTTGTTTGAGATTTTTGTTGTCTCTCTAGCCCTGTAGCTTCACATATACAGTATTTAGTTATGAATTTAACTGTAAGATGCTGTACCCTGGTTGGTAATTGAGCCACCCTTTTCAACTGTGAGAACATGATATCCTCATTGAAGAGCTGCACAGAATTTGACAGTAAAATCTCATCCAAAACTCCTTACAAAATTCTGCAGTATAGAGAGGAGGAAGGTATTTCTCTCTTATGAGTTTGAGAAATGTTAAAAGGTCTCAGTCAGTCTTACATCTTACTAATCAGGAGTCTTTCTGCAAGTAAGTTTCCAATATGTGTGTTGGAAACACTGAAGGACTGTGGCCCATAACTGCAAAATATCTGCTCTTCAATTTCTATTTGAAATTGAAGAGACAAATGTTTTCTGTCAATGGTAAATAAAAAAAAAGTAGCAGCAGAGATCTTTATACCGTGTGGGGAAACTGACTATACCCACTGTCTGAATGAGTCTTAACTATCAGAATGTAAACCTGTAGTCAAATCTGCAATACTAAGGGGCATTTTTGGAGCATTAAGTTCACATACCCACTTAGAAACAACCCCTTTTCCCAACTCTGATAATAGGGACAATCCATACTTGCCAGCAAAGTCACACTTATGATCACAGCTTGGTGCATAATTTTAAGATTTTTAAAAAGTTCCAGTCCATTTACCATTTCTAACATACTAGGTGATTTTGCCAGGTCATGCATATGACAGTGATGGCTTTCAGGTGTAAGTGGCAGAGACACACACTCAGCCTATGGATGCGATAGTCGAGCCATGAGTTTCAAATAAACCTGCCATGATAGCTGATTCAGCAGTCACATGTGCTGCTCAAAGCATCCCCATTGAGACTGAGAAGTGTTATGTACACTGCTACTAGACCACTTGAATGTTTCCTGAAAATAGCCTGTTTTTTCCTGAAAAAACCAAGCACTCCACTTAGTAAAAGTAGCTCCTCAGCTAGATGGTAGTGTTCTATCTAGAGTTTCAAAACCACTAAAATCAGTGGAGTCACTTGTCACAGGCCTATGATGAGGGAAACTTGACATGTTAGCTAAAGGTAAACCCTATTTCAATAATTCAAATCTTTATACAATTCAAGTCTTTTTAAACTGGAGTCCCAATTTGATTTGTTAGAGTTTGAAAGTTTGCCAGTGCCTTGGTAGGATGTTGTTCCTGTTTATTAGAAGAGGTTTAACACTGCATGAGCACTTTCTCTCTCAAGGCTGAAGAACCTGAAATGGTGCATTAACAAAAAGAGACAGATTTTACAAAAGATGCACAGGAAGTGACCATTTTCTATTTCTATAATGGAGCTTTGGAGTCCATATTTACTTACCTGACCATGTGGAAGCATCCTTTTACTTGGGAGCATGTCTGGGAGTTGCTGACTGCAGTATTAGCTACTGTAATGTAATGGGGGCAAAACAAATCTACACTTTGAAAAGAAATACAACCCTACCTCATTTGTGAATCCCATGCCTCCCCAAAACTGCAAACATGAATCAGTAACTTCACGTGCAAGTCGACCACTCTTCAACTTGCACATAGAAGCAAGCTTTGTAACATCATCTCCTGACACATATAGATCTGAAAACATTGAAACAATATAAATCTCTGTTGTACTGTAAATAAAGAACTTGGATAAGTAAATATTAAAATTTTTTTAAACTCCTGTTTGGCATAAAACCCTGGCTGTGGTAATAATATTTTTTATAATAATAATGAAGTACTTTAACATGTATTCCCTACAAGATTTGTTGACTAAGTCTTAAAAGATGTCTCAATGATCTCAAATCCTTTACTTGAAAACTGGAGTAAAGGAAGTTGTTCTTTATCTCATCCTCAAAATAAGTTCGTCTGGTATTCAAAAATGCCTGAAAATGGACACTTAAAACTGCACTTGTGGTGTACACCTCTCCCAAAAGTAGCTGGACAAGTACAAGACTTGTTCATCATATCTTATAGGTCAAAATTTTTCTGTCTATACAAAGGTTCCCTGGACTTACAGCTGGCATAAACGACCTTCCAAGCAACTCCAGTTTAAAATTACAGTCAATCGACTTGAATTACAAGAGTTATGGTTATCCTTATCACCATGACACTGCTACACTTCAGTATCAGCAGATTTCTACAGCAATCTACTCTCTGAAAGTTGCCTCTACTAATCACAAGTTTCAGTACAATACTGTAATATCCTTTCATAAAACGTGGAAAAGGCATAAACATACCAAACATGAAACAAAAAATGCTCTAGTGAAGTCAAACACCTCCCTACACCTCTTCACCCATCCCATACTGCATTTCCACCCACCTCCCAGCCAGAAAAACTCCTTCCCCAACAAATATTTATGGAGATGTGTTTGACTAATACAGTAACTTTTATTTAAAACGAATTTACCTGTAAGCATTGTCAAATCAGCAGCATGTCACAAACAGCCATCCACCTAGTGCCAGCAGAGGGAACCCAACCCATGGTTGCCAGATGTACAATAATTATTGTACAAATATGATAATTGACCTGTATGATGTATGAGACCATTTGTACCATGACACTGTAAGTTACAAACTTGCAAAATAATCAATTGGAAATGTACCATAATTTAAACATTTTTGTCAATATGAATAATGTAAATACATAAACTATTTTCTCTCTCTCTCTCTCTCATAATTGTTTATGAAGTGAAGTGCAAACTAAGTCTCATATAGTGAATATAAGTGTTCAGTTGACGCAAGAATTGCATCTGAGCACTGGAAATTATGTAGCCTATTACTCCATAACATTTTAATCAGAATTTAAATACAGTACAGTCAAGTGAAAACTGGTGTTTTTATTATTGTTTCTGTTATCTTCTAATGTATTAATACTATTTCTTTACATGTTATAACAACGTAATATTTCTTAAAAGTTACAATACCATAACCATCAGAATAGGCAAGCTTTCTCAAGTGTCCAGGATAGGAAGTCCCCTTATTAATAACGTTTATGGGAAAATTATGTTTGAATAACACGACCCTGCATTAGTTGAGAGGTAACTGTACTTGAAACATAGCAAGAATAGCTGACAGACCTGATGAATCCAAGCAATAGGTCAAGAACTAGAAACAAGCACTTGATCTATGGCTCTAGATGAAGACAGTCAAGTGCCACGTTGAAACCCTGGCAGTAAATCATAAGGACTGTGTTTCATGATCATTAGGATATTTAGTCAAGATTAGCTCTTACCTATTTTGTAATGTGTAGCAGCAAGTGACCTTGGGCAACCTATGCCTGGTAGATGCCATAGTGAAAACAAATAAAGATGAAGGAGATGAGGATGTGGACTTACCAGAATGTAACACCCCAACTGACAGATAAAACCTGTCCTGCTGCTACTACTTAGTCTTGAATAAGAATCCCACCACTTATGAATTGCATTCCTAAATTTGTGAATGTGACTTGGCATCTATAAGTGTTAGCCATTAAAACTGCGCTGATCTCTAGATGTTTTTGGAAAAGACAGGTGTAGTAAAAATGTAGGAGTTCTGATCTACTGGACAAGCAACTTCATCACCTGTTAAAATGTCATACACTTCACCAAGGCCAAAAGGAGATTGTGTTCCTTGTACCTTCTTCCTATTGCACCTTGTGGAGATAAACATCAGATATGCCTTCCTTGACATCCTTGGTTCTTTGAAGATCAGCACATATTGCCAAATTGTGTAAAGAAGAAGATCCTCTCTATTTCCGGCATGAGAACAAAGGCTAAATGCCGAAGAACACCACAAAATGGTCCTGGCTATTGGAGTTTGAGTCTGCTACAAAGTCAGCTACAAAAGACAAGCCTAAAAAATCCCAATTCTTGAAATGGGTTAATCACTGGAGACAGCATGAGTTTACTGACCTATTTCCAGGTCAGGTCTGGATGAGAAGCTTAATTCAGAGGTTCACAAGGCTTTTCAGTACAAAAGAAAGATTCCTTAGTTATTAATCAACTCTGGAAAGACCTCCTTATCAAAGTGTTGGATTAAATCTATTAATTCCATTGAAGAACCAACATTGGATCCACACAGTTTAAAGATATGAGACAGAGCGACCTATGTACTTTGATGGCAGAGACTGGGTTCAAAAGATAACATAGTGGTATAAAATTAATGAATTTTCTTCTAATACTCCTTTGACCATTTTCCAAAATCCCTTCCTCAAGTAGAGTAAACTATTTGTCCTATAACAGAGATCCTAACAGCAAACCTTATACTTTAAACAGAACTTAACAAAACTGGGAGAATAATTACAGCTCCATTATCAAATACTGTAAATACACTGTTCAGCAGTACCAAGGAATGATACATCCTTCAATGAATAACTAAATTGTTAGTATTAACTTACTAATACTTTACAGTACTCTACACACTTATTCAAGAATTACATAAGAATTTTTCATTACTGAGCTTAGGCATCTATTAATTACTATTTGAAGAATGTACTCCAAGAATCTGGTATATCTGCATTACGTATCACTGCACTGTCACACTGTGCACTCAACAGAAACTTAAATAAATTCACATACAGTATATCAAGTCTTACCTGTTGCCCGGTATATAAGAGATCTAAGACATTCAACTTCAGTCATCAATTCAGCGAGTCTAAAGTGTATATACTGGTTATTGAGTATAGGTTGTCCAAAAGCTTTCCTCTCTTTTGTGTAATCTATTGTGCTTTGGACCGCCATTTCCACTGGAGCAAGAACTAGCGCTGCTGCTGCTAGCCTTTCCTCTTGAAACTATGGGAAAAATTATATAATGTGTCAGTTTATGTAAATTAGACTAACATAAACACAGAAAATACATATTCTGAATGATATAAAAATACAATGCAAAAGTAAAACCATCTTTCAACTTTCTTCAATTTAACACTCATATTTCCTCACTTCACAAAATTGTAGTTTTTATCAAATGAAACTTTTCATGCAAACCCATCAATTGTAACTAGCATTAATTTGCAGTTTTGAATTCTTTTAACATGTAATGTCTGAAGTCTTGAAGAATAGAGAAAAACAGACAGAAAATTTACCACTAAGTAACTATATACATATGCTTTAATCTGACCCAACAACAGGAACATCCGACCTCATTCTTCAAATAAATCTATAAAAAAGCACAATGGAAGGAGGGCAAGACATCGAGAATGATGGATTCATATAAAAAAATTTTGCTCTCTCTAATAAAAACATCAACTGTTTTGCAACAAACCCAATCAATCATTATTAGCCTATCCATACTTACATGGAAAGTGAGACAGTATGATCCCCAGCTATAGCAAAGTTCTGCACGCAGGGTCTACTGGAGCACTCTGGGACATATTTGAATAAGCAAAGTCTGTAGCTATTTCACTTTCAAAGTCTCATCTTCAGAGCTACTCATTCTTGAAGTCTTAGCTTCTTCAGAAGAAATGGAAAGTTCTTGGCAAAGAAAAAGGTGCTTTGTATGAGGAGAAAATAAAGCTGGGCTGACAAATAGGGTAGTGGTGCAATCTTGCCTACCGGTTATCTGAGCCTTGGTGACCTGCTAACGGGATAGTGAACTTCATAGAAATACTGTGAAAAAAAACAACCTTTCAACCAGCTTGTTAGCAGCCTTGGCTCCAAAAAGGTTCCCTAGGGGCTGGACTGTCCTACAAGGAACCCCTTCACAGAGTGCTGGAGGAGACATGTCAGATCCATAGACAAAGTATCTTCCATTATGCAGTGTTTCAAAAACTTGAGATAGAGTTGCTCTCCATTCCTTTATGGAATATACTTACAGCTTAAAATCACATCTGCTAAATGGCCAACTAGTGGTGTTAAGATCTTCGTGGATAGAAATAAGCCAACTTCCTCCAATTGGGTTGACAGCTGAAGTACTAGTCTCAGTTGTAGGAACAGACCCAGTCTTCCCACAGTCCTGCTGCTGTGTCACACAGAATCAGTCAATCATCCAGGCACCTCCACAGCCTTATGCCAGGCCATTCCATTCAGACTGCTGTTTAAGCTAAATTCAAATTGAGGTCTTATGGAGTGATCACCAGGCCAAAGCACAGTGAATTGGACAGGAAAATCTTCCTTCTCCAATGAAGCAACTGTATTTCCTTAGTGATGGATATATGAGGATATGGAAATAAACATCCCAGATATGAACATACCACAGAGCAGCCCTTACGAGGGAAAAAGGCTGTGGAAGGTACTTGTTCAGCATGCTGATGTCACTGATCAAGCTGGAAGCTCTGTCAGAGATTGATATTGGTTATGTAAAGATGATCTTATTACAAATGCTGTTTTACTTACTGTATCCTTAGAAATTCAAAATACTGCATATACTCTCGTTGTACAGGATATCAAATTCCTCTGCATATTGGTGGCAAATGTCGATGAGTTGCTGGAGACCTTGCATCATCATCATCATCATCCAGGTGCCATATCCCCAAGGACGTCGGCAATCATGGCTCGCCACTCCTCTCTATTTCCGGCTCTCTGCAGCAACTGAGCTGCAGACATTCTTCCTCCAGTCATTCTCACCAATCCATCCATATATTTTTGTCTAGGTCTTCCTCTCGGCCGACTTCCATTGATTTTACCAGTGAGAGAGAGATGTTCTAGTTCTTGTCTTCTCACTATGTGACCTTGCACTAATGGAGAAATCAGAACCATATCATCGGCGTAACAGAGGTTGTTTATTGTTGTTTCTTTGATAGTGCATCCGATTGGGAGTGAGTTCAGTACAAAAATTAGGCTAAATATAAAACATTGTTTTAAGGTTTGTGTATTAAAATAAGATTTTCATCAAGTTTAATTACACAATGTTATGTACATGACTGTGCTTTTGTTATGGAACATCAATGTGTGAACACAGCCTACAGACTAACCTGTGAGTATATACACATATATATATAATTTTAAATACACTATGCTCTCTCTCTTCTTCTTCTTCTTTTCTTTCTTTCTTTCTTCTTCTTTCTCTCTCTCTCTCTCTCTCTCTCTCTGGTACAATATTTTTAATGACATTTATCTATTTGACTGACATTTACTTACTGCAGTACAGTATTGTAATTAATACAGTAATGTATTGCTATATACTATACATATATTTTTCAGTATGCACATACACACACACGCATCATGTTAAGGTAAACTAAGCACTTAGTGCGTATTTGTTCAGCTCTCTCTCTCTTAAAATCTTTTTCCTATAAGGAATAAGCAACAGACAGAGGTGAAAAAGCAAACAAACACTGGATTCTTAATGAAAAAGATTTTTAAGAGAGAGAGAGAGAGAGAGAGAGAGAGAGAGAGAGAGAGAGAGAGAGAGAGAGAGAGAGAGAGAGAGAGAGAGAGAGAGAGAGAGAGAGAGGGGGGGCAAATGCAGTGTTATTGCATATAGTTTCCAGATGCTTGTCAACTCTCAAATGCATTAGTGTGAGCATCCATCATCTGCTGTATTGATGTATGGATTTAAGAACACTTCAAACTACCTTCAGAGGTGGGAGAGCACAGCATAATGTTCAGTTTAAGATGCTAAGAATTATTTAATAACAAAAATGTTTACTGTTGATTGAATGGCATAATGACAATTCAATATACAATTATGATATTTTGGAAGATATCTCTCATGCTACCGCCAAATTCAACTACAGTAACAAGCAACTCTTTGGTCACAAAGGTCCCAGTTATTATTGTAACAGTAACAGCAGTAGAAATATTTATGATAAAATTTCAGTTAATAACAATAATATTAGAGTACAGGTCGACCATCACTAATCCAGCAATTGTTAATCCGGTTCCATCACTACTCCAGTTCTCATTTCAAATTTCCCAGGCCACTGCACCAACCTGCCGCTACTGTTTGTTGGCTCTACTTCCGTGTGTACGTACGTACCCTACACACACAAGATTGCGTTTAACTTTTGGGTTGTAAAAATATAAAAATGCAGTAAAAATATAAATGAGAATAGCTTAAAACATAAATAAGAAAATCATAAGTGTAGCATCACAAAAAAAAAAAACCGTACAAGTTGTCTGACACCAGCAAATCAGTTTGTGCATTCGCACGTACCCTATGCACACACTTGCGTTCATCATTTGACTTGTAAAAATAAAAAATAAGAAAATACAATAAAAATATATAATGTATGAGAATGGCATAAAATATAAACAAGAAAATAAGTGTACCAACACGAAACAAAACAAGCTGTAGCAAGTTCTCCTGATGCCAGTGAATGAGTTTGTGCATTTGTACGTACCCTACACACGATTGCATTTATCTTTTGTGTTGTAAAAATAAAAAATGAGAAAATACAGGAAAAATATAAGAGAATACCGTAAAATATAAATAAGAAAATCATAAGCGTAATGAAACAAAACAAAAATAAGCTGTAGCAAGCTCTCCAATGCCAGTGAATTACTCTGTGCATTGGTAAGTACCCTACACACGATTGCATTTATTTATTGGGTTGTAAAAACTAAAAAAGCGACATACAATAAAAATATAAATGATAACGGCATAAAATATGAACAAAAAAAATCGTAAGCATAACAATACAAACCAAAACAAGCTGTAGGAAGTTCTCCGACGCCAACGAATGAGTTTGTACACACCCTACACACATGATTGAGTTTACCTATTGGGTTGCAAACAAAAAAAAAAAAAAAAAAAAACAGTAAAAGTATATATAAGAACAGAATAAAATATGAATAAAAAATCATAACCATAACAACACAAACCAAAACAAGTTGGTGCAAGTTCTCTGGCATTAGACAGATAAGGGTGGATTACTCCATACATGAAAGCAAAGGTCTGTATACGTGATGGAACAAATTACAGTAGAAGCATAACAACACAAACCAAAACAAGCTGCAGGAAGTTCTCCAATGCCAGCGAATGAGTTGTGTGTTCTTATGTACCCTACATACATAATTGCGATTATCTTTTGGGTCGTAAAAATAAAAAATGAGAAAATACAGTAAAAACACAGATGAAAATAGCATAAAATATATATAAAAAAAATTCCTTAACCTCATGACATGTAAATGTGATTAGTTGTAAATCCCAGCTCTTCACTTTGAAAATGGCAGTGATGAACTTTTTTGTGTAAGTCAACAGAATTACCTGTACCATATATCAGATCCACAATAATATTCAGTGGTGAATTATTGTTGATTTTATAAAAAAGTTACAAAAGCTTTCGAACCTTGTCCTGGGTTCATCTTCAGTCTAACTAAAAATTATTGACACAACAAATAAATATGTTAGCTCCAGTTTTAAGTATGAAACCAGTGGACGACCTCGACGATGTGTTTTTCCAATGGATGAGGTGACAAGCAGGATGATCAACTATCCAACTAGGTGATTGCTTCTCCTCTTCTTAAATTTCACGTGGTTATCCTTCTTGATCTCCTCACCTGTTGTTGCTGTTCTGCATGTAATTCATTGTTAGCGGTGACATCCTCAGAATCCCGGCTGTTATAAGGTGTCTGCAGGGTGATGTCAGAGACAACAACAGCATCAGACGAAGGAAAGACGGAGCCCATCCTAACATTAAAACTTTTAATAAATGTTTTGATTACATGGAAGTTAACAAGCTGGTCCTCATTAACGAACGACTTGTTTCCCTTACATGATTCTCCTATATTTATGGCGGCACCCTCAACTAATATTCTTATGTTTACGTTTTTACTTTTGTGAATGATGTTGGCTCTATTCCAGTCTGGTCTATGATCATTATTGAATGCGTGGGTAACTATTACACTATTTTGAGAATGTAATGAGAAAGCCCGCGTATGTTCCCCTAAACGTGTTTCTAACCCTCTACCGCTTTCTCCTTCGTCTGGTGTTGCCGTTATCTCTGACATCACCCCGCAGACACCTTATAACAGCCGGGATTCCGAGGGTCACTGCTAACAATGAATTACATTCAGAACAACAATTACAGGTGAGGAGATCAAGAAGGATAGCCACACAAAATATAAAGAGAAGCAATCACCTAGCTGGATAGTTGACTGTCCTGCTTGTCGCCTCGTCCGTTGGAAAAACACATCATCGAGATCGTCCACTGGTTCCATACTTAAAACTGGAGCTAACATATTTACTTATTGTGTCAATAATTTTAGTTAGACTGAAGATGAACCCAGGACAGGGTTCGAAAGCTTTTGTAACTTTTTTATAAAATCAACAATAATTCACCACTGAATATTATTGTGGACCTGATATACAGCATATCCCGTTCTCAATCTAGAGGAGAAAGGCCTAATTACCTGTACCATTTATCTTGCCTGTGCTGAAATAAATTGGATTTGATTTTTATTTGTTTTTTTTTTTCTTCTTAACCAGCTTGTATTGATTTACAGGGTATGTTAAAGGTAGGATGAGGTGGTTAACTGTTGGGTTAGGTGTTTTCTAACCTAACCAGTCTGTAGTCTGGCACCCTGCAGGTCCCAATGATACTGGATTAGTGATAGTCTAAACCATAACTATCATGCAATTATGTCTACACCAAAAAGGTTTAACATCCTTGTCCAGATATAGAAAAAAATCTATCAACACTGCACCATAAGATCTGATATATAGCATTACTGTCATCATTTCTATATTTATAGGAAGCCATTCAAACAATACCTTGCTTTCTAGAAGCATTATATCAATTTTTTAATACTGAACAAACTACCTGATTAACTATAATGGTGTTAAAAGGCTAACGTCACGAGGTTAGAAAACAGCAAAATTATGGTTTACCAATCAAGCCACAGGAATGACTGCTAATTATGCAACAGGCAAACGAATGGCTTACTAGCAGGGCATGAGGCAGTTGATCCCCTCTCTAAGGATTATATTCTATGATTTTCCACTATAATTTCTGGTCAATTTTGAATGGTCTCTTCAACATTTTACAAAAGACTCATGTAAATTATTAGATTTTGCATCTGAGTAGAAACAAAAGACTAACAACAATCCTGAAATAAATAGTCTCTAATACCTGCAACATCTGGTAAGTAAATCCCATGCCTTCTTCTCCAATTATGTTCTTGGCTGGCACCCTTACATCTTCAAAAAAGAGTTGTGCTGTGTCTGAACACCTCATTCCCATTTTGTCAATTCTCTTTGCTAAATGAATTCCTGAAAAAATTTTGAAATTGCTTAATGAATACCTGAAAACATCTAAAATGATATTTTCATAATAAAATAAATTTTTGAACATACTTACTGGTAGTTATATATATAGCTTAAGTCCCTGACGCGGCAGAATTTCAAACTCATGCAATCGCCGATGGGTAGTCAGGTGTACCACTAGTGCGCCTCTACCCAGGTACCTTGAACCATTCCAACTGTTCCTCAGATCTTCCATGCCCCTAGTCTCTAGGGGAGGAGGGTGGGAATTTAATCATAGTAACAATAGGTAAGTATGTTCAAAATTTATTTTATTATGAAAATATCATTTTTAAACATCTGACTTACCTGGTAGTTATATATATAGCTGATTGACACCTTTGGTGGAGGGTCAGAGACAGCCAACATCTTTGGAATTTTGCTTAAGGGTTAATAAACCAACTTGGTTCTTACCTGGTTTAAGGAAGCTGACTTCAATGAACTCCCCCTCATTATGTCTGCTTTCCTTAAGAGGTCCAGCGATCCACCTCAGGGGGCTGAAGACCTCTAGGAGCTGCCAACCGGTATACCAACCTCTATGTGACAGACAACCTATAATACCTTTGTTCCGGGCGCTGCTGCCAAGGAACAAACTGATTACCTGACTAAAATCAATGATTGCGGAAGATTGCGTCCATCTCCACAAACAACCATAAGATTACAACTATTCCAAGGCAAGAATCAAGGGTATCAACAGGGATTGCAGGGGTAGTCCTCCTCCCACTACTGAGTTAGCTACAAACGGTCCCAGTGTATAGCAGTCGTCATAAAGCGTTTGTACTTGCTTCAAGTAGTGAGGCAAACACTGACTTGCTTCAGAAGGTAGAGTCCATGATACTTTGTAGGGACCTATTCTGTCAAAGGCTACAGAGGTTGCAACCGCTCTGACTCATGGGTTTTAACCTTTGTAGCCTAAGGTCCGCTTCATTACATTCTGAATGCGCTTCCCTTATCAACTGTCTAATGAAAAAGGATAACGCATTTTTTGACATTGGTAGAGAGGGCTTAACTGAACACCAAAGCGCTCTGACCTGCCTCGTAAATTCTTCGTCCTTTGCAGGTACGCTCTCAGAGCTCTTACCGACAGAGGACTCTCTCTAACTCCTCACCTGCGATCTCTGCCAGATTCATAACTCAAGGACTTGGGCCATGGTTAGAAGGCCGTTCATTCTTAGCTAAAAACCCCAATTGTAGAGAGCAGATAGCTTTTGCTGCCCTAAAACCGACGGTTTTATTGAAGGCATGTACTTCACTGACTCTTTTTAGCTGTCGCCAAGCAAAACCAAAAATAGAGTCTTCATTGTGAGATCTTTAAATGAAATCTCTTGCAAAGGTTCGAACCTATCGGACATGAGGAGCTTTAGGACCACGTCTAGGTTCAACGCTGGTGAGATCTGACTTTTCTCTTTGGTAGTCTCGAATGATCTGATAAGGTCTTGAGATCCTTATTGGCAGACAAGTCCAAGTTTCTGTGTCTGAAGACCTGCCAACATGCTCCTGTATCCCTTAATAGTAGAGACTGAAAAGATTCGTCTCCTCTTAAGGTAAAGAAGAAAACCCGCTATCTGGGTCACAGAGGTACTGGGCGAGGACACGGAGTTGTTTTTACACCAACCTCTAAAAATATCCCACTTGGATTGGTATACCCTGATGGTAGATGACTCTAGTTTTGCGATCGCTCTAGCTGCCTCCCTTCGAAAATCCTCTAGCTCTTGAGTTTTTCGATAGTCTGAAGGCAGTTAGCTGTAGACCTTGGAGGTTTTGGTGATACCTTCCAAGTGGGGTTGTTTGAGTAGATCTGGCCTTAGGGGCAGACTTCTCGGCGTGTCCACCATCCATTCCCAGACCTCTGTGAACCATTCTCTTGTTGGCTGTGTTGGGACCACTAGAGTCATCCTGGCGCCTCGTGGGACACGAAATTCTGAATGACTCTGTTTATGATCTTGAAGGGGGAAAGGCGTAAACGCCCAGGTTGGACCAATTTAAAGGAACGCATCTATGTGCATTGCCTTGGGGTCTGGCACAGAGAGCAGTACGTCTCCATCCTCTTCGTTTGAGCTGTGGCGAAGAGGTCTATGCATGGACGACCCCAAATCCGCCACAATTCTCTGCAGACATCTTGGTGAAGAGTCCATTCTGTTGCCAGGACTTGACCTTTCCTGCTCAGACTGTCTGCCCTCACATTTCTTTCCCCCTGAATGAAACGTGTCAACAATGTCACATTTTTCTCCTTGGCCCAGATAAGAGTTGCCCTCGACGTTTCGTACAGTGACCCGGAGGGTTCCTCCCTTGTTTGTTGATGCAGGCCAACGCCGTCGTGTTGTCGGAGTTGACCTAATACGACCTTGTCTTGGACTGAGTGTTGTAACTCTTTGAGGGCTAAAAAATATTGCAGTCAGCTCCTTTTGATTTATGTGAGCTTCTCTTGCTCTCTGGTCCAGAATCCTGATACTTCCAACTTTCCCAATGTTGCTCCCCACCCGAACCGACGCGCCGGAGAACAACACTAGGTCTGGGTTCTTCTGTTTTAATGAAAGGCCCTCCTGAAGCTTGACTGGGTCGTTCCACCACTGAAGGCACTGTTTCATCGCCTCTGAAATGGGGATACACTCTTTCTCTAGCCCGTTTTCTCTGCCCAATACCGATTGAGGTGGAATTGGAGTGGGCTTAAGATTTAGTCTTCTAAGGAAACGAACTGTTCTAGCGAGGAAAAGGGTCCTAGCAGGCTCATCCATTCCCTCGCCGAGCACATCCGTTTTCCCCAGAAAAGTCCTTTTTAATTTTACTAAGGTCTGTTCCATCCTTGATGAGACGAAAACCTGAAAATCCCCGAGACTGAATCCTCATCCTAGATACAGGATCTCTTGAGATGGGGTCAGATGTGACTTTGCCTGTTTACCAGAAGTCCTAGTTCCTCTGATAAACAGACTGTCATTTGAAGATCCTCCAGACAGCGATTGAAGGAAGGAGCTCTGAGAAGCCAGTCGTCCAGATACAGAGAGGCCCTGATGCCTTCTCGTGTGCAGCATTCTGCTACATTCGACATCAGTCTGGTGAATATTTGGGGCGCCCGTGTTTAGGCCGAAGCAAAGAGCCCGAAACTGGAATACCTGTTCCTGAAGACGAATCTCAGGTATTTTTGAAGCCCAGGTGGATAGGAATGTGGAGATATGCTCCTGAAGGTCCAAGGAAACCATCCAGTCGTGTTGTCTGACTGCCGCTAACACTGATTTTGTTGTTTCATGGAAAACTTCGTCTTTGTACAAAGGCGTTGAGGGCACTCATATCAGTACTGGTCTCCAACCCCGAGCTCTTGGGAACCAGGAAAAGGCGGTTGTAGAATCCTGCGAATCCAGATTTTGTATTTTCTCTATTCGTTTTTCTGCAACACACCTAAACTTGCTGTCGAATCGCCTGTGCCTTGGACTCGTCTCTGTATCTGGGAGACAGATCTATTGGTTTGTCTGCCAACGGGGCTTTCTTAGGGAAAGGGATTTTGTATCCATCCTTGAGTAGTTGAATGGACCAAGATCCGCTCCTCTTTTCTCCCATACCAGAAGTTTAACAGCCTGGCACCTACCGCTGCCTGAAGGGGGAACGCAAGTCCTGTTTCTTCCCTGTCTAGAGGCACTCTTGCTGCAGATCTTCTACTCCACCGAGGAACCTCTACCTGAGGGCCGACCACTTAAAGGGCTGGAGATCCCTGAAGCACAGAAGCCTCAGCCTTACTCTTTTTAGTCATGAAAGTCGTTGGTAAGACTTTCTTTGCTGTCTTCGATATAAGATCTTGTGTGGTTTTCTGAGCTAAGGAGGTAGAAATCTCTCTTTAACCAAGTCTTGAGGGAAGAGTGTGAGAGGAAAAAGGGCGTAAATTAATTCGGCTTTTTGACTGGATGTGACCCCATTAGCTAGAAAGAGCAAAGATGGGTCCTTTTCTTCAAGATTCCTGCTGAAAAGTCGCGCTAATTCGGCTGGCACCGTCTCTGATTCCTTTATCCATACACGACATAAGATGTACAAATTCTTCTTTGTCGGTCGTATGTGCTGAATAATCCCATCTTTCTTCCTACGCTCCCAGGGTCCAGTCCAGAGTTAAGACCTCAAGGCCCTAAAATTCCTTTGAGGAGGTGTCCAACTTGATGTTGACCAACAAAACTTCTCCCCATGGCCACTTTCGGCGAGATGAATCAACAAGATTCGAAAGTCTCCTTGGGAAGAGGTAGGTATTTGGGCGAACGATTCTCCCGTTTGATACCAAAACGCTCGATCTTGAAGCTAGCTTCTGGCTGGAGGAAAAGCAAAGGCTGTCTTTCCTTGTTCTTTCTTTGAAAGCATCCATTCATTCATCATTTTGAGCTCTCTTGGACCAGGTGGACCAAAACCATCTTCATAAAAGCTGACTCCTTAGGCGCCTTCCCAAGAGTAAATTCTGAAGGTGGGGAACGAGGAGCCGCCGGAATAAAAGTTTTCAGGAAAAACCTCCGCAAAAAGTTTCATAAGTTTTTGAAGAAGTCTGATGAAAGTTAGAGGCCTTTACTATCTTCTTCCGAAACTTGTTAGATCAGATCCACAGGAGACTGAGGATATCATCAATCTCTTCTTCTGATTGACCAAAACCAAAGAAGCGACTTCTTTCAAAGTATCACCTTGGCGCTCGGCGTCCTGGTGTCCAGTCTCGTGACGATCTGGTGTCTTCGTGGCGCCTGGCGTCTGGCGTCAGATTCTTGGCGTCTGGGCGTCCTGGCGACCAAGATCTTGACGCTTCTGAAGCCCTGGCGTCACCCTCTTGAGCTACTGGCCCTGAAGCCCAGATTCTGGACATCATTGTTCCGCCCAACCTTAAGGTGAAAGCAGAGAACTGGCGCCTGTCGCGACATCTGTCAAAAGCTTCCTCAGGCTGACGAAAATGATTGAGGTTTTTGGAATAGGCGAAACATTTTCCGCGCCGCTGTGTCTGCCGCACCCTGAAGTCACTGAGAGCTGGCCGCCTGTGCGACATCGGTCAAAAAGTTTCTCAGGGCGACGTACAGCCATCGGTGGACAAACGTCTGCATCCGTCTTATCTGCAGGCTGAAAGACTTGCATCAGGGAAGAGAGTTTCCGTTGCATGTCCTGAATTAGACTGATCTTGAGCTACCTGTTGCTGGGGATCGACATGGGGAGCCGCCAATATCAACTACTAATTCATTTTCATCGATCGACGTTGAAATGAAGTTCGGCGACGCCCCGGTCTTATTTCGTCATCAGCGGAAGCAGACGGGCGCCGATCGCGACAACATACGTCTGCTTTTCACTGGAGAGCAATTGTCCTAACTAAGAGGGGAACGCTCTGGGCTGCTCCAGTGACTACATCCCGAGTAGGAAGTGTCAAATCCCGACGCGGCCCACCAAGGAGGTTTTTTTGAGGGGTCTGATATGTCGTATGACGCCAGTCCCTTCTAGTAACAGCGTCCTCCGACGAGGATGAAAACACTTTAACCTCGCCTTTCCTATGGCGGGGTGAGCGCCCTGGGAAGCGTCAACAGTACGCCGAGGGGACGACTGCTGGGGTAGCAGCCTCTCGCCTCCTTCGCCTGTCGACATTCCTTCTCAGGGGTTGGTGAGCTTGGAAGAGGTCTAGGACTAGGAGCACGACAGACGAACAACCGCACCCTCCACAACACTTACACTCTTATTTTTCTCATTAGCACTTGAATGTTTCAGATCTGAGCATTCGACCATAAATCCTCTCTTCTGTCTCTTGAGTAGGATTTTACCTTTTGTCAAAGGGTTTGAATGGCCGTCATCATGTCCTTGAAGGCTGTTTTCCTTATCAGTATCAGTGGGGGTTCTGGGACTACCACTACTGGGGAATGAATAATAGGATTGATATGAGGAGAATCTTCAATTCCCTGCTATCTCTGAAGAGCTTCTAGATTTTCTCGGCTCTTCTGATCCTATCCCTTCAAGCTTAGAAACATATCGGCAGTAATCCATCCACTCTCTTTCTGATAAACCAAAACATTCATCACATCTATCTTCAATCCTTTACAATTTTTTTCCCTCTGCATTTTACACAAATAGAGTGGGGATCCAACGCTTGACTTTAGCAAGTCGTGGGTTTTACACCCCTCACACACATTCTCACACTCGAAGCCAAGTCAGACATCTTGGAAAGTGAAAAATCGTAAGAAAAATCCAGCGAGCAAAGGTCAAAATCAACAATATCTAACAAATCCAGAAAATCAAATCAAATCCAAAGACGAGCTTAAAGCCAAAGCCAAAGTGTACTTCACCAAAACTCTGTGAAAATCACGGGCCAAACGAGCAAAATTTAACGATGCAACCGGTATGGCGGCAGGGGAAGATCTGAGGAACAGTTGGAATGGTTCAAGGTACCTGGGTAGAGGGCGCACTAGTGGTACACCTGACACCCATCGATTGCACCGCGAGTTTTTGAAATTCTGTGGCGTCAGGGACTTAAGCTATATATATAACTACCAGGTAAGTCAGATGTTTAAAAAGTTACAGTTAAACAATATGATGTTTTTATGTACAGTAATAAAACAAACCCTTTAATCATAAACAGCCTTAGTCTGTGCAATGGCTTCCCAACCACACCAGCTTGCAAATCCTCAATTGTCCCAATAAACTATGACCTTAAAAAGTACATTTTTGGTAAACTATAATTTTCCATACATTTACCACTAAATAAACACACTAGAGTGTTATAGCTAAAAAAAATTCTTTGATAGGATTATGGATAAGTTTGTGAACTTAATTCAAGGCTCTGTCAGCCACTGGGTTATAGTGCATGTCAAAAGTACATGATAGTTCATGAAACCTCACCTGAGATTACATGCTATTTACTCATTCAACAAAGGAGTAATCTTTTGAAGTATTTGTAATCAAGTAACAGAAACTGAGACTAACACCAGACTGAGGCAGGGCTATCATAATAACTCATCTCTTTATACATAACTGAACAATTCCATACCACAAGATTTGAAAATTAATATGAATGTTTAAGTGACTCATATACATTGTACATTAGTCTCTCCTGTATCCAGAGTACATTATTAAAGCACATCCAAAGCCCTGCTGGATAATGGAAATTTCTGGGCATGATAAGAAAATACTCTACATATGTAAAACAGCAACTCATACCATTACTCCCCCTACCTTATCAATACTCCATAACCATATACAATGAATATGCTTAAAAACAACAACAACAACACACTTTAGTATGCTTATAAACAACACAGTATGCAACATTCAGTACAGTACACATAATAAACACTGAACTGTATACTCTCTCTCTCTCTGTCTCTTGTGAGAAGTGCCCAAACTGCTTACACAGGGCTCACTTTTATTTATAAAGAATAACCCAGAGAGAAAGAGAAAGGCAAGCTAGCTACCATTTAGTACTGCATTTTGGTACCTCTTCACTAAAAATCTAACAAACATTTTATTCAAGCCTGTGTGTGTGAAGGACTTTTTAAAGATGTGGTACAGCAATGTTATTTATTTTGTATGGTATATAAAAAATTCATGAAACCTGTACACCATCCAAAACATACTGTTAACTACTAGAGCTTAGTTTATGTCATGCACTATTTTTACTGATAAACACAACTACACTAATTACATTCCCATGAGTTCTCATAAGAGAGAGAGATGGAAATCTGCAACTGTCAATGGTTTTGGAAGTTTTACATTTCACATTTGACTCAGCAGATTGCAAGAGCTTTTAAACCTGCTGAGAGAGAGAGAGAGAGAGAGAGAGAGAGAGAGAGAGAGAGAGAGAGAGAGAGAGAGAGAGAGAGAGAGAGAGAGAGAGATGCAGTTTTTAAACGATTACAACTAAAATAGCAGCAAACAAAATCTAAATGTTGCCTAATCATTTTATCATGTCTTGGGCTCATGTGCACATGCTATACCTATTATGACCTAAATGCTGTCTACTTGTTTTATCATGTCTTGGACTTGTATGGACATGCTATACCTATTGTAAACTAAATGCTGCCTAATCATTTTATCACGTCTAGGACTCGTATGGACATGCTATACCTATTGTGAACTAAATGCTGCCTAATCATTTTAACATGTCTTGGACTCATATGGAAATGCTATACCAACTGTGAACTAAATGCTACCTAATCGTTTTATCATGTCTAGGACTTGTATGGAAATGCTATACTTATTGTGATCTAAATACTGCCTAATTGTTTTATCTTGTCTTGGACTCGTACTGATATGCAATACCTTCTGTGACATAAATGATGCCTAACTGTTTCTTCATGCCTTGGACTCATATGGACATGCTATACCTATTTTGACCTAAATGCTGCCTAATCATTTTATCACGTCCTGGACTCATATGGACATGCAATACCTACTGTGACCTAAATGTTACCTAATTGTTTTACCATGTCTTGGACTCATATGGGCATGCTATACCTATTGTGACCTAAATATTGCCTAATCTTTTAAATCTTGACTTGGACTAATATGGACATGCATTAACAATTGTTAACTAAATGCTGCCTAATTGTTTTATCATGTCATGGACTCATATTGGCATGCTATACCTACTGTGACCAAAATGCTTCCTAATTTTTTTATTATGTCTTGGACTTGGATGGACATGCTACATTAACCCCCCGTATTTG
This sequence comes from Macrobrachium rosenbergii, assembly GCF_040412425.1. NCBI lineage: Eukaryota > Metazoa > Arthropoda > Malacostraca > Decapoda > Palaemonidae > Macrobrachium > Macrobrachium rosenbergii. The sequence goes on from NC_089795.1 coordinate 60,768,655, forward strand.
CATTCTCATGATTCGCGGACTCACCGATTTGCAGGATTTTCTGTGGAACGTATCTATAAATTATTCGTGAAAAATTCGGCAATTCGTGGACTTTTTCGTCAGGAGATATTCACTAATTAGTGTATTTTGATGTTATTTTCATGACTGAATACATTTTTTTTGATAAAAAAATTATTTACTAATTTTCAAATATTATTATTAATAATATATAATAATACTGCAATTAAATAATACATTAATAATAATACTGTAGGATTAAATAATACATAATTCAAAAAGAGAAAAACTGGTTTTCTCCCTTCCGTTCAAGACGGACCCGACCTCATTAAAGCAAAGATAGATGCTCAGAATTGATACTATTGAAATATTAAAATTATATGAAAGTACTATTGAAATTATATTAAAATATATAGTATAAGTGTTTCAGGATGATAGTATAAGCATTTTTAGAGGGTACATTTTACGTACTAATTTTCAAATATTAATATTAAGTTTAATAAGATTAAATAACGACATTAAATAAAAATAATAATTCTCTCTCTCTCTCTCTCTCTCTCTCTCTTATTTACATGAGAGAATTTTTCCGACATGTAATATGTACGTATGTTTCTTTTGTATAATAAATAAATGATTTACCTTATAAGTACTAATTTTCAAATATTAAGATTAATAATAATAATAATAATAATAATAATACTATTGTAGGTACCGTCGGCATGTTTCGATTCCAGCTCATTGGTCATCCTCTGGACTTGGTTGCAGGAGGTCTGAAGAAACGATGTGCCGGTTGGTATTTATAGGGAGGTCTTGATCGGTGCTGAATTATGATTGGCTGCCTGGGGCATGTACCGGCGGAGCCTTCCCATCCAAGTTCTGTTTTCGTCTTGCGTGCGGCGAGCGTTGTAGTGCTGAGGATGAAGAGAAGAATTTCGATCCCGGATGCGAATTTGATTTTGCTCGACAGCTATGGGGATCGCTCGGTGCATGTCTCCTGGCTGCCGTGGGGAGGAGAAAGGTTTCTTGCGTAATGTTGAGTGTTGGTTTCTCCTTCCCAAAGTGCAATGCTTCCAAGAGGCGAGGCGCGGTGGTCGGTAGTTGGGTCAATCATTTCGATGTTCGTGATTATGTGTTTTCTTGCTATCCTCCGGTTATGGACGGTCCTGGCATGATTAAAGATAGCCCCCTCTGGGCGTGGCAGGAAATCCTTTTGGAGAAACGCATGGTGGTCATATCGATGTAGGAACCGAGGCATCTCGGACGGGCATGAGTACCCGGTATACCACGTTGGTCTTCTTCAAGGGGTCCTGCTGAGGGGGCTGGTTGTTCACGCATAACCAGGCTGCTGCGTTTTCTGCTCTTGTAATAGATGACCAGATGTATGTTTTCTGTTGAGTCAACAGGCTGACATTATTCTTGATGATGTTTTTGAGGCGCGTTTCGTCTTCTTTATATTTATGATGAAATTACCCTTTGTAGAAGAGCTCTATGCGTCAGGGGGCATCGGGGCGAGGTTCCTGACGGTACCATCTATCGATGTTCGCCTTTGGATAGATTCTTCTATATCCCGGTTTGGGTGTCCATTGTCGACGCAGGGTTTGGGCTACACGTTCCATTTCTCCGTGGGTGTCGTTCCAGGAGGAGCAGTGTGAGAGGGCCCTCCTGGCGTAGGCGCTGATGGTGGAGCGCTTATACCTCTCGGGGCACTCGCTCGCCCGTTCATACACATGCCCAGGTTCGTGTGTTTCGTGTAGACCGCGTGGAGAAAGAGGCCTCTCTGTTCCACAAGGACGCAAGGAAGGGAGGCAGCGGTTTTGGCTCTGCTCGATCGTGAAACTGAGGCAGCTATGGTTGTGGAATGCACGCCTCAGGTTTTGAGTCTCCTCTTGCGAATTGGCGCTGACGAAGGTGTCGTCGATGTAGCGCACGTGCATCCTTGGTTGGCGTATTTCTTGAATACCCTTTGCTCCACAGTGCCCATATAGAAAGTGGCGAAGAGGACTCGAGGAGAACCCATCGCCACCCCGTCGATTTGGGTGTACATATGGCCACGATGGTTGGAGAAAGGGGCCTTTTTGGTGCAGATTTCAGGAGGGCGCGGAGGGCATGCTCAGGGATGTTCAGGGATGGGGGTGGTGGGGTCCCTATACACGGGTCCATGATCATTTGGATGGTCTCATCGACGGGGACGTTGGTAAGAGAGACTCCACATCCATCGGCAATACAGCCTCCAGGGGCGCGCTCTTAAGGCCTCCAGGAACTCTGCTGGACGCACTTCAGACTGTGGCTGCTCGGAACATAAGGCGAAGGATGGTATTTAGCCTCTTAGCCAACTGGTATGTCAGGGCAGGAATCTGACTGATGATGGGGTGCAGGGGTTACCTTGCTTACGCGCCTTGGACGTTCCGCCAGACGTACCCCAGGTCATAGTCCCCGTGATTGGTGGTAGGTGAAGGGCGTTGAAGCCGGCGTTGACCGTCTCTATGATCCTGTTCGCCTCCCGCCTGATCTCGTCAACGGGGTTCTTAGTAATTCTTTGGAATTTGGTACTATCCGCCAGGGATATCGCCCAACTTCCGATGGTAGTCCTCAGTGTTTATGAGGACAAAAAGCGGTCTTCTTGTCGGCCCTACGAACGGTGATGTCTTCTCTAAAGATTCTCTAATAATACTAATAATAATAATATTTTCCATGCATTTGTGTAGTAAATTTTTTAACATTTTAAACAAACAAATAGCGATTCCCAGTCTTTTTATTCTGACTTGAGGAGGGGAAGGGTAAATGTCAATTTACTTGACAGTTTGACATTGGCCAGAGGGGAAGGGGAATGTTGCCCTCAGAAGCTCAAAGATTTCAATCTTCTGATATCGTAAGACGTTATTTTCTCTCTCTCTCTCTCTCAGGAAAAGATACTGTTTGTTGTGTGTGTGTTCATAGTGTTTTAAAAATGTGTAGTAAAGGTATTACACCTTTGGAAGACAAAAAAACAAACAAATTTTCTTGTTGTCAGATTAAAAAGATAAACTCTCTCTCTCTTTCTTTTGCCCCAGCCAGACTTGTTGAATATAAGTCAAATTGGTAACTCTCTTTCTCTCTGCTTTGGCTAGAAGGCTTAGAAGTACATATGTATATATTTTTAAGGGTACTAATGTTTAAGATGACTTTGAAATTATATTAATAATATAATTTCAAAGATTAATATAGTAATAGGATAATAATTTAAGGTATATTTAATGCAGGATGATACTTTAAGTAAGTATACATTTGGTATTTGAACTTTCAAGATGGGGGGTAGCAAGTATTCACAGATTTTACCTATTCACAGGGGGTCTGGAACGCATCCCCCGTGAATAGGGGGGGTTTACTGTACCTATATACCTACCATATTGTGTTTTGCATGTGAGAGAGAGAGAGAGAGAGAGAGAGAGAGAGAGAGAGAGAGAGAGAGAGAGAGAGAGAGAGAGAGAGAGAGAGAGAGAGTTTCTTAATGTAAAATATTTTTTAAACACTATACAGTATTTCTTCATGTGTTTAGGCAAAATAGTTGAAGCAAAGTGTTACCCATGTTATCTTGTAGTGTACTGTACATACAGTACATACACTGTATTGTGTTGTTTACAAGAGAGAAAAAGAGGTTTGCTTCTTTTTTCAACAAAGTGTATTTACACAGTATACAGTATTTTGTGACAAATATAGGATAATAAGCTAACTAATTGCCTTTTGGATCAAGTTTTCATTTTAGGTGTGATGATTTTTATGCACATTTAGAGTTTACATTTATACAGTACTGACAAGGTGGGGGAGTAAGGGTATGAATTGACATTTTACATCTGTAGAGTTCTATTTGACTTTATCTGGAGTTTGATCTGATCCAGCAAGGTCTTGGCTCTATTACTGCAGATACTCAAAGGATTACTGTAATATATAAAAAACAATGACCAGCATAACTAGATGCTTGATATTTTACAATAGCAATATTAAAGACATTTAACAAATCAAACCAATGTATGAGCCACTAAAAATAAAAACACAATCTAGAACTGATATACAGTAAGAAGCAATGTAAAAGAATAAAACAAAGAATATCCTCCATAATGTGAAAGATAGGGAAGTCATAAAAAAGTTAGTTACACAATCAGTACTAACCGGGTGTATCCATAGGTAAGCATATTAAGGACTTGTTGCGATGATTTGGTCCCTGAGATGTATTTGCCAATAAACACATCCAATCAGCTTGCCAGGCATTAGTGATCCACATTTTCTGCCCATTAATAATAAGGTCATCTCCTTGTCGACGTGCTGTGGTCTGAATGCTAGCTACATCTGACCCAGCACCAGGTTCACTGACACCCAGGCAAGACACCTTATCTCCTGCTATGCTGGGAGTCAGGAATTCTTTTTTTAAGAAATCACTTCCAAACCTTAAAGAAAAAGTCACAATGAAAATATACCCTAGACCTTTTAATTACGAGGTGAAGCTTTTATACCATAACGTCATCGAAATAACATTAAAGGTGTGTGGTATTTTGCAGTTGTAGTGTGTGATCAGAAACTTCTAAAATAGATGAAAAACTTACAGAAACTCTAAAAATGCATACGTGAACATAACTAATACTAAACGTACATCATGCATGAATTACCTTGCTAGTGCTGGTGTTGCCATGTCTGTCTGAACAGCCACAGCCATTGGAATACCCCCACACTGAATATTTCCAAGAGCTTCTGCCATAGCAACACTGTACCGATAATCAAGTCCCAGACCACCATATTCTGAAACATGAACAATAAACTCTAATAGCCTACAATCTAAATCATAAAACGTGGGTTTCAAATACACTAAATAAGAGCAAAATTACATAATTTTTACTCACATAAATACAAAAATCTAATTTAGTTTAATGCCAGAGTGGTGCAGTTACTATTCACAAAATCACATCCAGTTCCACAGGCAAGCAGAAGTTTTGTTTGAAAAGTACCAATCAGAAGGGATAAAAAGAAGGTATGCCCTATAATATAATTTTTGTATTGACAACATAAATGCGACATACCCAGTAAAAACCTCTTTATGCTATGTTAGTTAAATAACTCAAAGACTTTCCTCAATTTACAGCTATTAAATTTGCATTCATCTGTACTTATCATGCCAAAATTTCAAAATAAATATATATGTGTGTATGTGTATGTGTATATATATATATATATATATATATATATATATATATATATATATATATATATATATATATATATATAATATATATATCTTATATATATATATATATATATATATATACCATATATATATATATATATATATAAACATACATATATTCCATATACATATATACATATATATATAGATATATATATATATATATATTATATATATATATATATATATATACATAAAAACAAAGGTAAAGAATCAATCATGCAAATGAAGTATCCAGTCTTTTAAAATAAAATTATTTTTCAAACAAAATGCTCAATTTCATGTTCAACAAAATCCCAGATATATCAGTCTTTTGTTTAACAACCAAAAACTGTGAACAAGTAACAATAATTTACACACACATATATGACATGCATATCTATATTTTTTGTTACATACTCCATGACATCTTTATATCCAAAAACATTAAGCCACTAATATTTTAATATCTAATTCATGATACCTTGGGAATAACTTACACCCAAGGTGAATTATAACTGATAAGTGCTTTGTCACCAGTTTGGTTTGAACTGGTCTAGTTTAGAAACAATGGCATATTATTATTATTATATTCAGAAGAAACTTATTCATATGGAACAAGCCCACAGGGGCCACTGACTTGAAATTTGAGCTTCCAAAGAATATGGTGTTCATTATGAAGAAGTAAGAGGAGATAAAGGGAAATACATAAAGAAAAGATCCCACTTATTAAAAAAGAAAAAAAAATAAATTAATAAATTAACAAACTGATAAAAATGTTTTAAAAAGCGAGGAGAATAGTATTAGGGTAGTAATGCATTACACCATCACCTGAACTTCTCATGTTCCAATTGCAAGACAACCTCTGGGTGGCTGTTCCACAGTCCAACAGTGTGAGGAATAAAGGACATCTGGAACTGGTTAGTTCCACAGCTAAGCACACTTACTGCACATTGGTGCTGCAGTTCAGCGAATCTGGTTGCTTTCGGCAGATAAAGGGGATCAGAGATCAATTGTGAACGTGAAAGACCTCTGTTCAAATACACCTTATGAAAAAGTGACAAACAAGAGACCATCCGCCAATGGTTCAAGTCATAACTACTACTATTAGGAAACAGAAACCTACCACCAGAAACCACTCTATCTATAGGGAGATAAATCTCTGGCAGAAGCAGACATCCACACTGGAGAACAGTACTCTAGTAAAGGGAGTACAAATGACCTAAAACAGGTTGCATTCATTTTATCAGTTATAAAATATATGAGGCCTTACGACAAATACCTAACTTTCGTGCAGCATTTGCTGAAAATTTCATTAGATGTTTTTGAAAAGTTAGATGTGAGTCAAAGGTTACAGCTAGAATAGTTAAGGCTTCAGACTCATTCAACAAAGTTCCATCCAACTGAAGGGGAGGATTGGTGGGGGGGGGGAATCTGTATGAGATCTGCTAACCAATAGTGTCTTCGTTTTACTGGAGTTCACCCTTATACCCCACTGACAACACCATTCCTTAATCCAGTCCATGTCCCAACTGAGGCTGAGAGCAGCTTAATTTCTCAAAAGTGGAGACTTCACTACACCCACAAGCGTTGCATCATTGGCATACTGAACAATCTTGTTTTCTAGGCCAACAACCATGTCACTTGTATACACCAAAAATAACAGTAGTACAAGAACACTGCCCTGTGGAACTCCAGACACAACAGGTCTTGGTTCACTAAAGATCCCGTCCACAGCAACTTACTGCTGCCTACCTGTAGAGAAATCTTAAGTAATCCTAAAATTGAATTTAGCCACTTCCTGTGCTTTGCATTACAGTCTCCACAAATAACGAATGAAGCTTTTGAATTCTGTGACTGAGCCACACTAATCCTCTCCAAATGACAGTCTTATATAGAATTGTTGATATTTGGATTACTTACTGAAAATTTTCAAACATACAGTAGAACTTCATGGCACACGCACTCCAAATTTTTCTGACAATAAACAGGTCGTCCAGACTTTGAGTATGCAGCCAAACCTTGTGCATGCAGGACTTGTTACTACTTGGAAGAGTCTCAGATAAAAACAACAAATCATAGCTATGGGCACAACTCTGGAGATCAAAAAAAATTTTACACTAAGCCCCTATATTTGAGGAAAGTACTTTGCAATTTTTCTTCTGTAATGAGCAACAGGCCCAAGGTTCAGTTCAATGTCTCCCGAAAGAATTAAAATTAACAACTTAAAATCAGAGTCAAAACCAATAAATAACCCATAACAGTATCATTGTAAAAATCAACAGAACAATATACAACAATACCATCAACAACAACAGTGTTTACATTATTTACAAAAATTCTGTTGAGAGTATAAATAAACGTCACCATACGTCACTGAAAAAGTGCTGGAAGCAACTGATGAACAAGGTGGAGCCAGCACACCTTGTAAGGCAAAAGAGATCTGCCAGGTTTGCCACAACTGGGGGAGGACAGTCAGGGTGGATTTGGAAACAAAAAGCTCAGAAGGAAAAGATTAGGTGAAGACGAAGGCACTTTCCTGATAATCCACAAAGCAACTTTTGCTTTCTCATCAGCCTCTCCTATACACTTTTCAAAAAAAAACAGGCAAGGGAACTCAAACCCTAGACCATGGAAGGCCACGGTACAATGGTTATGGTACAGTCCAGGGTTGGAGAACAAGATCTGTATTCAGAAACCTTCTCTTAGAAGGGTTGCCTACCAAGGCTAAAGAGTCCCTTCTACCCACTGGTCTGATTTCAGAGTGTCCTTCTCCTAGAAGAGTTGCCTGCCAAGGCCAAAGAGTCCCTTCTACCCACTGGTCTGATTTCAGAGTGTCCTTCTCCTAGAAGAGTTGCCTGCCAAGGCTAGAGTCTCTTCTACCCTACGGGGACTTTGACCACTTAGCCATCGAGAAACAGCTCAGTGGTCAAAGCTGCTGCACATCATTGTTTCTAATCCAGGCAGCCACTGGAATTCAACTGGTGACATAGCAGGTATCAATTATAATTCTCCTTGGGTGTAACTTATTCCTGAGGGCTCATGAATTGGATATTATACGATATTTGTGTCTTAATGTCTGTGTAACAATCAATATTACTATCCTACGGCTCCAGTGGCTAAATGCTTCACGTTTTGTGTAGTTTGACTAATTACAGTAGCAGTGAGAGCAAGTGAGGATTGGTAGGAAGGAATTACAGTATATTTATAGGTAATGGGTTGTAAAAAAATTTTTTATATATTACATGTGTTCCACCACAAACTTAGGTTAGAAGGACTAAACTATTCAAATCCCAGAAGTGGCTGATAGGAACTTGCAGAAACCCAAGAAAGCTCCTTGGGCTGTTAAAAGGAATCGTGGCCATAGCTCTAAAAACAACAGATACATAAACAGGAGCCTAAATAGAGCAATTTGCCATCTTGGGAGGCACTGTGACAAATGACCCTAGAATTCTAAACCATGAAGGATGCTATATTGAAAAGAAAGTTATCTTAAGATAATTTTTAATAAAAATACAGCATTAGAAACCTCATTAGAAGTGGATACTTTTTGTCCCGCTACTCCAATCACCAGACCTAAAGAGTATACCCATTAGCGAGTCATGCCCCCAAGATAAAGACATGCTACAGCTAACTGGCACCTCCAAACAAGGTCCTTTTTAAGAAACAAAGTACATAAAGCTCTGATCTTGCGGCCCGGTACTCTAACTTGAATTCTGCTTCAACATGAGTTATGATGTCATACCACCTAAAGATAACTTGCCTAAGCCAATAAAAAATTAAATTACTGGTTTTCTGCTTCCTGGCATACTGTAAAGAGAAAAAGCTGGATTTCTATAACTGAACAAGAACCTCTTTACCCTTGGTGTAGGTAGAAAGACAAGATATGACAAAATGGCACAATGGATTGGTCCTGGATAACCAGAGTCGCAATTACCTTATTGGAGAGTACAAGAAGTTTGCTGACCTGTCTTGAAGATGCAAAAGTCAGAAGAAAGACTGTCTTCTGCATAAGAGCTGAAAGTGAACCCTGATTTACTAAAGGCTTGTTGAGAGGTTTAGTGATTCACTTGAGTACTAAGGAGAGGTCCCATCAGGGCAACCTTCTCAAAACAATGACATAGCCTTTAACTACACCCAAGAAACCATACTGAGCCCACAAAAAACATAAACATGCAGAGGAACATATCTATATCCTTTAACTAAAATTGGAATATAAGATTTACGACAAAGGCCAAGCACTGAGACCTGTGAGGTCATTCAGCACTAAAAAGGAAATCAAGAGTAAAAATTTTTTAAAGGTGTAGCAGGAGCAAAACCTCAAAGTTGCACTACGAAACAATTTTTAGGAGAGGGTGGAAATTAAGATGGAAGAAAGAAATGAACTGAGGTACAGTAAAAGGAATGAAGGGGGCTGCAGCGAGGGGCCGAAGGGATGCTGCAAAGCACATTAAATAATAACTACACAGCATTGGGGCAATATCTGAAAACTAGTCAAGACGAGTGGCAAAGAAGTGCATGGGAAGAAGGACTGATAAAATTAGACAAAGACCAAAGTAGATGAGAAAGAACGAGAAAAAATTTTTAAGTATCAAGAACTGAAAATAGAAATAAGAAGGATGTGGGATATGCCAGTGGAAATTGTACACATAATCATAGGCACGATCCCAAGATCCCTGAAAAGGAACCTGGAAAAACCAGAAGCCGAAGTCGCTCCAGGACTCATGCAGAAGAGTGTGTTTTTAGAAACAGCACACAGAGTGAGAAAAGTGATGAACTCCTAAGGAGGCAGGATGCAACCCGGAACCCCACACTATAAAAACCACCCAGTCCAATAGGATGACTGTGATAAACAAAACAAAAAAAATAATAATAATAATAATAAACTACCATAATGTATAAACACAGCAAGCAATCTTTTATCTTTCTCTATAAGAGAAAAACAAGATATCAATTATAGGCAAAATGAATAAATGCAAGTGATATGTGCACAGTACAAATGCATCTCCAAAAGTTAAGCAAATTTAAAAAGCATGCCTACAAAAAAAATACTTTATACAGGAAAAAAATATGAAGCTCAAATAGGAACATTTTAAAAAACAGAACTGAATTACACAACAAAAACTGAGGTAGAGATGATTTTCATGAATAATAATCCAGTGATACAGGAAGTTGGCATCAAGCTGCAAAAATAAGAAATAAAATAGTAGATTGATCAATTTATTAGATGCTGCCTGGCACCCTCACTGTCAGGGTCATCAATGCCAGGAGAAAATGCTGAAGAAAATTTCTGAGAACAGATGGCTTTTCCTTAAATCTGGAAAACAAGGCAGAAGAAATCATTCCTTGGTTATGCTCACAGCAAACCAGACAAGCACACAATGAAGACAGCTCTTAGTTCCCTCTTAGTTCCTACCAAGGGTCTATGGTACACAAGTGCTGACAGTCACTATTGGCTAGCTCTTTTCTGTCTGCAAGATAAAAGAAATCATGTTTCTCGGAACATCATGTACTGCTACAAAGGGTTCATGCTGATTGATGGGTTTGTTATTAAACAATTGTTTACCAAGGAAACCATTACTGCCTCTAAAAAAGATAAACAACAAAAACAGTCATATCTAACAGATACTACAATTACTGCAATACTGAAACACTATAGTAGCCTAAGTTACAATTAATGCAATACCGGAAGACTGTAGTAGCATAAGCTAACATAAAATATGTCATAGTAATACCTGCTAAGTTTATTGCTGACTTTCGGATAGAAAGTCAAGGAAATACGTCTTGTAATAACTGTATTTATATATTTTCAAAAAAATATGATATTTTAATGATAAAATAAAGTTTGTTCATACTTACCTGGCAGATATATATATAGCTGTATTCTCGAAGGTCCGACAGAATTTCAAATTTCGGCGTACACGCAGTGGCCGGTCAGGTGCTTAGTGCCATTCCCGCCGCTGGGGCGGGTATCAGGAACCATTCCCATTTTCTATTCAGATTTTCTAACGCCACTGTCTCCTGAGGGGAGGAGGAGGGCAATATGAATATATATATCTGCCGGTTGCAAGTATGAACAAACTTTATTTTATCATTAAAATATCATTTTGTTCATGAGACTTACCTGCCAGATATATATATAGCTGAATACCACCTTTGGAGGGGGTAGAGACAGCCAAGAATTAGGAAAAACCAAGTATTGGTAAAATTATTTTGGTTCCTTATCTGATAGCGTAGCTGACTGAGTGGTTACTGCCACTCTAGTCTGCTTCTGCTTTACTAGAGACCAGCGAGGTAGTGACCTATATAGCTGGCGACTTCTAGATGATCTGTCAACGGGAAGTGACCACAATGTGACTAGATCATAGACCATACAAAGAGGACAAAAGAGTATTACTAACCACCCAACTAACACCTAAAGCGTTAGTTTGCAAAGGATTGGGAAGACTGCCTTCCAGTAGTCGTGACCCAACAACCACAAAAACACAATTAAAAAGGGGATAGGATCAGAGTTACCCCTGTCCCCAAGGTTGCTGAAGCAGCAATGTATGGTCCCAGCGAAAAGCAATTTTCGTGATGCTACCTAAACATCTTGCCAAGAGTGTGAGGCAAACACCGGACTGACTTCGCCAAAATGTGGCACTAAAAATGTCACTGAGTACCATATTTTCCTTGAACGCCATGGAGGTAGCAACTGCCCTCACCTCGTGAGCGTTAACCTCAACAACTTGAAGTTGGAGTCGTCACAACTAGAGTGTGCGTCCTTAATGACGTCCTAATGAAGAATGCCAGTGCATTCTTCGACATAGGTTTAACTGGTTGCTCTCACAGAACACCATAAACATCCAAGGGACCACGAGTGTCCTGTGTTCTTTTAAGGTACTTGAGAGGCTCTAACTGACATAGAACTCCCTCAGGTTCCTGTCCAATAAGGTCTGCTAAACCTTTAATTTCAAAGTGTCTAGGCTAAGGGTTAGAAGACCTATCATTCTTAGCCAAGAACTTAGGGCTTAAAGAATAGACAGCATTGTCTTCCTTGAAGCCCACATGACGGCTCCTCGAACTTCGCCACTCTCTTTGCCGCGAGGAATGCCAAGCTTTCGAGTAACATCCTTAAGAGATGCAGAGTGGAGAGGCTCAAAAGGACTAAAACATCAAAACTTGAGCATTACGTCCAAGTTCCAAGCAGGGGGAATTAGCTGAGGAACCTGGACGTCTTGAAAGAGCTCGTAAGATCGTGAGGTCCTTATTGTCAGACAAAGCTAATCCTCTGTGTCTGAATACAATCGAAAGCATGCTCCGATAACACTTGATAGTCGGAACTGCTATATCGAGTTTTCTCTTAAGTAAAGGAGAAAATCCGCAACCTGGCTCACAGTGATAGAGGAAGAGGAAAAGCCCTTCTTTCTACACAACCTTTGAAGGTTGCTCACTTCGCTAGATATATCCTTTAGATGAAGAACTTGCTCTAGCGATGGCCCGTGCTACCTGGCCAGAAAAACCCCTTCGCTCTGACCAAGTTTCGATAGTCTGAAAGCAGTCAGGTTCAGAGCGGGAGATTCAAAGATATCTCGTGAAGTGGGTTTGTATGAGCAGGTCTGCTCTCAGGAAGGGTCCTCGGAACGTCTACCAACCAGAAGAGAAACTCCGAGAACCAGTGGTTGAAGGCCAAAACGAGGGGATAAGAGTCATCCTCGCCCTTGTGAGGCCGCGAACTTGCGCATGACTTCTCCCAGAATTTAGAACGGGGAAAAAGGCGTAAACATCTATTCCCGTCCAATCCCAGGGAAGAGCAACTATCGCAACTGCCCCAGGGTCGAGTACAGATGAGCTTTATAGAGGAGCCTCGCTGTTCTTGAGGTCGTGAAAATATCCACAAAGATGGCGGACCCCAAAATTTCCAAAAATCTTGGCAAACCTCCTGATGAAGGGTCCATTCTTCTCGGCAGGAGTTGATGGCGTTAACAGAGCAGGTCTGCTCGAACATTTTTCGACCCCTGCAACAAAAACTCTGTGAGAATCGAAATGTTGCGAGCATAGGCTCAAAGAATAATCTCTCTTGCAAGGCTGAACAGGGAACAAGTAGTATTGTCCGAGTTTGCTAGAACTACACGACAGTAAAACTTGACCTCAAAAAAGAATTGGCGAGCTAAAAAGATAGCCGCCAAATCTTTGAAGTCGATGTGCCAGGACACCTGTTCTCTCCGGGTTCCTAACACTTCCTCTCCTCTAGTGTTGCCCCCCAACCTGTTGATCACCTGGCCGGAAAAACAACACTAGGTTGGGGTTCAGAAGCTTGAGGGAGATCCCTTTCTGCAATTTCGTTGGATCGAGCCACCACCCCAGATCCTCTTTATATAAGGAAGAATTCTCAATTCCTCTTTCAAGTCTTCCTTGCTTTTGCCAGTTCTCCAACAAAAAGAACTGAAGAGGCCTGAGATGCAGACTCCCAGAAAACAAACTTCTCCAGCGAGGAAAATGGTCCCAGCAGACTCATTCCTTCCTTCACCTAGCATGTTTCCTTTCCAAGAAGGCCGAGACTTTTCCGCATAGAAGCTGCGTTCTTATGACGGAGACGCTTATAAAAAGCCGCTGAATAGATCTGAATTCCCAGACACAATGGACAGTGAGGGATCAGCTGCGACTCTCCACAGACCAGAAGTCCCAGGGACTTCACGAAAGTTGCAGAGTCAACTGAAGGTCCTCCAGATACCTTCGCGCGGACGACGCTCGAATCAACCAGTCGTCCAAGTAGAGTGAGATCCTGATGCGACAGATGCAACTGCATCGCAACGTTTTTCATGAGACGTAAACACCTCGGAGCAAAAATGTGACGCCAACAGCATCTGGTGTTCCCAGGCGGTCAACCATCCAATGTACTGACCAGACTAACGTTGCTTAACTTCGCTGGATCGGACGAGAAGCGGTGTTTTTTCAACGTGGTATGGCCGTACAGCAGAGTCCAAAGCAGAGAGCCCTGAACTGGTACGTCTAGTCCTCCAAGACAACCTGAGATACTTCACCGAACGATGGATGAATTGGGGCGTGAAGATAAGTATCTTGGAGATCCAAAGATACCATCCAATCCCGGGATGAAGGGCTCTAGTATTGACTGCGGAGGTCTCCATCTTGAACTTTTCCTTCCGACCAAGTTGTTCGACCTGTTGACGTCCAAGACGGGTCTCCAGCCTACTGAAAGTTTTAGGACTAGAAACAATCTGTAGTAAAATCCCGGGAACACCGAGTCAAGACCTGTTCACTGCTCTCCGCTCGAACATCTGAAAGCAGGTCAAACAATTTTCTGTTTGACAGGAAGGCAGCTGGGAAACAAAAACAAAAGAGGAGGAGACAGGAAGGAAATCAAGTAACCTCTCTCTAACAGTAGGAGGGACCAAACGCCTGCCCCTCACTCTTTCCAGGCTTGTGCAAAATGAAGCCTGGTTGTAAAGGAGTCTGGAGATGAAAGGAGTCACTTGCTACCTCTTGGAAGTGACATTCCTTGGAAAAAACTCTCTCTCGTGGTGGGGGTCGTGTTGCTTCCCATGGAAGCCCTTTGTTAGGGCAAACATTTAGCTTTCTGCTTTTTGTATCATTGAGATCGGTGCAAGCTGTTATGAAGGAGATGCAGTTTGAATGTCTATAACTTTAGTTTTGAGAAAAACGATATTTTTTGCTTCTGTGTATTTATTTGCTTGCCGTTACACAGTTTGATGTTTTATGACATAATGAAAAGCCAAAAAATAGACCTGCAAGTAATATAACTTCGCTAAATGAAGCGAGTGTCAAACACGGCTGAGTTGGCCAGTGCGACGTCTTACTTAGTCAAGCCTGAGCTGCTACTGACTGACTGCCACTGACTGCCCCGCGGCATTCCTGTCTTTTCGCTGATGCGCACTATGTCCACAGGGTTGCCATAGATCGCATTAGATATTATTTCATAGCTAAAAGGAAATTACCACCGATATACTGACAATATCATTACATTATATGAAAAAAATGTAATTTGACTATGATAGGTTACTGTTTTGTTTATAACTCCAACTGTGGCGAACTTTTAAATAAAATTCTGAGAAGATAGTCAGGATATGTATGATGCCATAAATAAAATATCCCAGAAAATTTGATTTCCGATTTTTCACAAACGCTTCCCTTAAGACAAAGACAACTGCTAAGGTGGAGAGAGAGGAGCGAAGGTTGAAAAGTCTCAGAAACAGATCCTTAAGAAAAAGCCAGAGTCTGATAATCAGAGGAAGAAGAAGACGAAAGAAGTTTTCTTCATACAAAGGCTGTGCTTTAAAGAGGATGTTCTTCCGCAGCTGGCGGGTCTTGGAGTGAGTGGTGAAAGTAGTTCGATTCGCCGATACGTGGCGGGAACTCCAGCGAACTAAGAAGTCGCCAACTAGAGTAATGATAGTAAACATAAAATGGAACGCTTCACGATTAGCGTGTCATCCTTAGCGCAAGAGCCATGCTAATCTTTCTGTATCGTTCAATTTAGTATATGTACTGCCAAGCAAGTACTGGCTAAATTAAGAAGGACATCAGATGTTGAAGCGGTAGTTGTGCGACATGATAAACAACTGGAGCGGTGTCAACACAAGACTTGAAGCTATACGGCGGGCGAGCGCTGAGCGCCATGGCGTGACGCCGCGAGGCTCCATGGCAAGTACTAGAAGAGAGTCACAGCGTGCGCGCGGGGGAGCGTCATGGCTAAAGCGCGCCGGCCGCCAAGGTGAGGCGCCGTGAAGCGTGAGAGAAAGCACGAAGAGCAAGACGCGCCTCCTGGCGCGAGACAAGAGAAAAGGCCAACACCTCAACCGGGAAGACGAATAGGAAGCCACTAAACACTCTCTCTAGACGACAGACGCTCTGTATCGTTCCCGAAGCGGGAGACGAAGGTGAAAGTCTGTACCTCTTAACAGGCAGATTCGAAACTTGAAAGGTTCATGAGAGCATCCAGCTGTTGTTGCAAACCCAACAAAATCTTACGCTGCTGGAGAAGCCACTCTCTCGGGAGAGAAGGGCTGAACCTGAGAGAAGGAAAGGGGCGAGAGACGTATACTCTCTTCCACAGGAAGAAGCTCTAGCCCTTGCCTTAGCGCGACAGGGGGGAAGTAGCGTGATCATTCGAAAAACACTTTAGTCTCTTCTGCAGAGAATATCCACGCAACTTTCGGGAAGAGTAGTAAACGTCTCAGAGGAAGAGGACGTGAAGCGCCCTCTCCTCTAAGCTTCTCTTAAGAGGGCGAGAGTCCAACCGAGAGCTCCAACCCCGAGGCGGGAGGACGTGTCGGAGGACGAGAAGCAATCCTTCAGGATGCGTGCCTGAGCACGATCCCCTGGCAGCCTCAGAAGGCCAACAGGACCTGCCAAGGACGCCAGATCGGTGGGAAGCCCCAGAACCCTCATGCGGCTTTCGACATGCCCCTCCCTGGTCCTGGGAGTTCGACAGAGGTCCAGGCCTAGAGGCATTATAGGGCTGATCTGACGCCCCTCCACAACACTAGGGCACTAGCACTAACACTATCTTGCTTGAATTGCATTCACTTTAGTTTCAAGAGCACGCATTGACTCCACACGAGCCAGGGAATTACCTTTCTGCAGCAACAAACTACAGGGTTAGTACTAAAATTTACTACAGGGTTACTAGTAGGAGAAAACCCTGACTGTCCATCTAAGGATGCACTCTAGGAGGAAGATTCTCAGCCTATCACGCTCCAATTTAAGCATATAGGCTTCATATTTCTTCCACTCACCCTCAGACAATCCCACACATTCATTATCGATTATATAGAGCATTGAACACTTACATATCATACATAAAGAGTGAGGAACTATCAAAGTCTTTGATAGCCTCACCTTACATTCACCCAAGCTACAGACTCGATAGCTAGAGGTAAGACATCTTAATTATAAGAAAAGTCAAAAGCAAAATCAAAACGGTCCACAAAGAGGCGTATGCCAAGTCACAGATCCAGTCGAATACCAAAAAACCAAAATACTTAAGTGACAACAAATTTCAAATCCAAATGGCGGAGGAACCACAACAGGTGTTGACAGTCCGTGACAGAGAAAATCTGAATAGAAAATGGGAATGGTTCCTGATACCGCCTCCCAGCGGGCGGAATGGGTACTAACCACTGACCGACCACATCATGCGTGTACCAAATTTGAAACGGTCGGACCTTCGAGAATACAGCTATATATATATCTGGCAGGTAAGTCATGAACAAACAGAAATTTATAACTTCATAGATAACTGCAATGAATGGAGAATGAGATACCGTACTATCAATACAGTACTGGTGGTAAAGTAGTAAGAAAACATCTCATATACATTAAGAGAAGTGAATGTCAAGAACAAAAAAGACATTAATTTAAACAAATCTGATATTTAATGATACAGTACTCATATACTCAGTATACAGTGAAACTGTATCTAGAGTGAAAATTCTAATCTCATTAGAAAATTAATAAATTTGAAAGTTCAAGACACTCATGACATAAAAATGTCTACTACACCTGCTGTACCCATTCAGAAGCTACCCAATCTAACTAAGAGAGACCGCTGACAATTTAAATTCAGTGATGAAGATACTACATTACATTACAATCTGAAATACTGTATGCAAAAGAAATATATACAGAACAAAATTGCCTTTATCAATACTGACTAACCCTAAATAACAAAACTATGAAACTCTACATCTCTCAGAGAAACCTATTACACTAACAGCCAAAAAAACAGAATCACATTATGATATAGGGTAAACCTGAATTCACTTCTGAAAAAAGAAAAAATACATGCCCATTAGTAAACTACATCTTCAGAAGAGCAACAAAAAAAATTACAGCCACAATATCATTGTTATTCAAAATTTGCACACATTCACATAGAACAGGGGTAAAAGGTCAATTAACTTGTAAGGCAGTCTACAGAAATGGATGCAAACCATAACAATACAGATGAATGTAAATAAATCAACAAAAAGACAATGCACACATGTTGGAGTTGGGCAACAGAAAATCTGACCCAATGGAACATAGCTCTTTAAAGCAGTATTATATCCTATCTTTAACTCTCATCTACATCAACTGCAGTGTCAGGAAGATTGTTCCACAGTTTCAGTGTAAAACTGGAAGACCTTGTTTACTATGCAGCATAGCATTATGACACCGTGAGTAGTACTGTACAATCATCCAATAACTCTGTAAGTAAGGTTACTACATAGCTGAATCCCACATTGAATGGGGGTGGGATACTGTACAAGGACATATTCTATTCCAAAACATTAAGGCATGGTAATGACTTTGAAAGAGAAATTGCTAGCACTGAAACAATGCTTGTCATTTCCTTACGTGGTAAGGGAGCTTCTGCAGGTGAATACTGCTTCTGGTTGGTGCTCATCTTAACCTGTAGTGGCGTGGCGGTAAAGCCATGGGGCACCTCTACTTAAGTGGGAGCTTTGCAGCAAAGGATAGGACTGATGGCTAGCAAAGCATATGTAAGTCCCTTGCCCTGGGTGCAGTACCATTATAAAAAACAACCAGATAACACTTTCACCTACACTGAAAACACCAAAGGCCATCCACTGAGACTGGTGGGTACTCCCGGTACATTGTACCCACTGGCTCCCAAAAATTTGACACCTACTTCAAGCTGAAGAGATGATAGCAGAAAAAGAGATTCCTAGGCTTCCTCCCCCAATACCATGCCAGCCATTGAAAATGGCCCCAAGGTACTGCAATTTTCAAACACTTTTCAACTTCTTTCAAATAGTGAGACACAAAGATCAGTTTGCAATTCCAGTACGCCGACTGCAGAATGGAAGTGAGGGACATATGTGCCTGAAGGCTAATAAGGTACAGGCTGTCCTGACGTCACGAGCTTTCACTTTAAAAGTAAGCAAACTATCTTCCTGAATCTGAGAGTGCACCCCAGAAATTAAGTCTTTGACGAAGAAGCACAATGCGCTCTTAGTCAGAGGCTTCAAAAGGTTCTTGACAGAGCATCAGCGGCTACTGGATGGTCCTCTGATCTTCTCGGTCCTGCTCAGGTAATAACTTAAAGCACTAGCAGGACAAAGAACTCTCTCTTCTTCTCCAGAGCCAAGGCATCCCTTACGGTCTTCATGGAGAAAAAATGGGGCCAGGGCTTGGAAGGGTCCTTGTTCTTGGCTAAAAAACCAAGGGTAAAGTAGCAAACTATGTCTACTTATTAAAAAAAACCTACCCTTTATCGATGGCTTGGAGCCCGCTAATATGTTAGCAGCAGCCAAGGCCATGAGGAAGAGAGTCTTCCTAGTAAAGTTTCTCCAAGAAGAGGAACTAAGGGGTTCAAAAGAGGGACTTGTCAGCCACTTCAACACTACGTCCAGGTTCCATGAGACCAGATCTTTCTTTCTTGCTTATACGTATCAAAGGACTTGACAAGGTCGTTAAGATCTGGGATTGACACAAGATTCAGGAACCCTGTGTTTAAACACTGAGCTAAACACAGCCCGATACCCCTTAATGGTGGAGGACGAGATTCCTAGATCTCCTTGGATGAAGAAGGAAATCTGCAATTTGGGTCACAGACATCTCAGAAGAAGGTGTTGCATTGAGACACCAGCTTCAGAAAATTGCCCCTTAGCATGGAAAATGTGGCTAGAAAATCGACGCCAGCTTCTTGCAATAGCCTCTGCAGTGTCTTGAAAACCCTTACATTCTGACAAGCTTCCAAGTGCTCAGGCAATCATTACATTCAGCACCAATTCCTCCTTACTGCATTACTGCACCCTACACTTACTGCAAACTATATGTCTCCTTACTACAAAGGTCATGTGACAATTGATGTTTTGCAACCTCCACTACAGTAACGAAAACTAGATGAAGAATAACAACAAAAACTGGAAAACTGATCTTGAAAACTATCAAGGCTTGAAGGCTACTCAAAATAAGCGATACTTCACCGAAGTCCAGCCATACAAACGAAAATCTGTAACCAAAAGCTGCAGCAAACCCCCGATGTCACTCGAGAGCCAGCAGAAACAATGAGGTTTTTTGCTAAGTCATTTCCAGTACTGTACAGTAAACACCCCCAGATTCGCTCTCATGATTTATGACTCCAGATTCATGGATTTCTCTGTGGAACGTATTCTACAATTATTCATGTGGAAAATTAATTTCTTCAAAAGAAAGAGTATTTTTCACTGAGAAATATTCACTAATTACTGTATTTTCATATTTTCATGACTAAATGCACTTTTTGTGATAAAACTATTAAAATACTCAGGTATAAGCATTTTTAGAGGGGTTTTTTTGTGTTTAAACTATCAAAATAGGCAGTTCTAGGTGTTTTTTGAGGGGTTTTAAAAATTTGCAGATTTTAGCTATTCGCGGGGGCAGGGGAGCGGGGTGCGGTACACATCCCCGTGAATACGGGGGGTCTGCTGTACTCCTGTTAGTGGGCAGGGCTTGTCACCTACACTAAACTATTGGAATGTTGGAATGCTACCACGATTTTTTACATTTAAGCTGCCGCATGAGTTGAAACTATAGCTATGTAATTATTTGGTAAGTTATTTATATGAAAATACAAATTCACTTATCTGCATTCATAATTCCATTGCAAAAATAATGTTATAGGAATTTCCTCAAAGGACATAAAAATGGAGAAAATTGCATGCGAGCAGTCACTAAGAATCCACTTGCAATGCAAGCTGAGCTATGACTAAAACTGTAACACAGTGGGATGAGGGTTCCCTAGCCATAGGAAAACACTCATTACTGTACATGGAAAAAGAACTAAATATGAAATATGAGTCTGCACACACTGTGGATGCACAAGTTCTTTAAAATGAGAATACTCAGTGTAAATTAGATATTCAGTACAACACCTTCTGGTTTTGTGACTCCTAAAAATCCAGCCTGGCCAAGCTTCTTGAAAACTTCATGCGCAGGAAACTGTCCTTCTGCTTCCCATTTATCAACATAAGGGTTAATCTCAGTTGCAATCAGCTGCAAAACAATAATTTCCTATTAAAAACAAGACTACACAATAAAAGTACTACCTTGTTAACAAGACTACACAATAAAAGTACTACCTTGTTCCAACTATGGTAAATACATCCTTATAGTCAGGATTCAATGGTTAATTTTCCTAAGTTATTGTAAGTTACCTAAACTGCCACAGGAGTGCTGTCATCTGCCTACACTGAACCCAGTACCATAACCAATCTTAATTGCTACATTACTGTAAACTCTACTCCGAAAGAGGTACCATACCTATTTAAACTCTCACAGGGACTTTGTAACCTCCTTAAATTGTTGTGCGGGCTCTGTACAGGATCAAAACTGTCACAAATGCTCTGTACCTTAACGTTCACTAAAGTACCCTACATGACACTTTTCCAACTTTTGAGTTTAAAATACTTCACACACACAAAAAAGGGCCACCAAAACCCTCAAGAATATCCTAAAACATTTGTTAATATCTTTAACTCCAAAATCAAAAACTTACACAGGGACTAGTCCTTCCCCAGTGCTATCCCCATATGTGGAAAGATACCCTTAGGTTACAAAGTAGTACTCATTCTCCAATATATGGTGGCAAGAAAGAAATACAGGTCAAAAAAAGGTTTATTTCCACAAAATCTTATGGTAACCTCTCCTTACAGAAAGCAATTAACCCTTTCAAAAAAGAAATTGCGACCACTTATACACTGGTTGTATATCAGATACCTGTATATCACACACCTGATTCATCACTCAACAGAAGCACAAGCAACTGACCTCCCGCCACAGAAACAGCAGGGTAAGTCTTAGCTACCGAAAATACACCGGAGAGACCAGGACAAAGACTACCACGCTCAATGGCGGAAAAGCAGCAGTTGATTGCACTAAACTAACTCCTGATAAGCTTCCACCGAGGGTTAAAAACTCCTCTTTAATTACCACCGACAAAACCACTTGCTTCGGCTCAAAAGGAAGACTAATTCCATTGGAAAACTGTCGGCTCAACCAAATGTTCTAAATTCTGACCAGAAAAATCTTGCGATAACAGGATCGTTCCTAAACTACAGGGGAATCAGGAAAAATGAAATGGTAACAACTGTTTAGCGATAGAAACTCCCACAGCTGGAGAAGGAGTCGAAATTCCCGAAACAGAATGATGAGACTATTAACGGCAACCACCTGCCTACTTCAATGGGAGCCGAAACGATGGCGCACGGCGAGATTCTCTATAGGCGGGCAATAGTCAAGCACGAGACACGCACTGGTGATGGGAGTACATGCGATAAGAGCCCAATCGGTAGACGCACAAGCGAAAAGCACACAAGTGATAGGCATACAGGTAATAGGAGCACAGGTGTATGATTGCAAACTAAAGGCGCACAGGTGATTTGACCGCAAACCATAGGCACGCTAGCAATAAGCGTACAAGCCACAAGCACGCAAGCGATAGGTAAACAAGTCATGAGTGTGCACGTGATAGGTAAAACCATAGGTGCGCACATGAAAGGCATATGAGCCATAGACGCACACACGATAGGCGCCCAAGCCATGGGAGTGCACATGATAAAAGTGCAAGCCATAGGTGCGCCAACCATAGGCATATGGGTAAGCAAGAGATATGCATGCACAAGAACACGACATTGCTGCAAAACTCGCTCTAGATGCATGCTACTGGTGCATCAAATCTGCAAGGCACGGGAAAGCCAAAGATAGTCTAGGCTTCTCACTAGAACCTAACTGATACTTATACTAGCCTTTAATTGCAAACAATCCTTAGCTACAGGGGACTGAAGCAAAAGGTAACTTTCCTCGACAAGGCAGCTTAAACTCGCTCAAATACTACCAGAAAGTTACAAAACATCACTGGTACCAAGGCGATCCAATACAGTAAAATTACAAATGGAAAAAACATCAGGAAACTCCTCTTATTCTTACCCAATTGATCCAATCAGGGAACAAATTCTGGTGCTAGAACTGGTGCCATTAATGCCGGACCTGGTGCCCTACCAAACCAAACAGAGGAACGGGACAACAGGCACAGATCCGCACCAAACCACGAGGGAGTAAGACAGGATGTGCCAAGGACAAGCCAAGAAAAAGCGAGGGTATTAAACCTTCCTCCAACACGGAAAACAACCCAAACTTATCGAGACTCTCAGGAGGGTAACACAGAAAAGAAAACACTAATGACAGTAACAATACAGTAATAATATCCCACGAAACTGACACCAAATGAACATAAAAAATGAACCTGTTTTATCAAATCTAATGCCCAGAATCAATGGGAAGCTCATTTGGAGTAACAGATTGATGAGAAGCAGCAGAGGACCTGACCAGTTACTAAATGGGGAAGCAGACAAGACATGCATCCCTTTAACTCAAGTCTTAGAAGTATTATCCTCTCCGTTCGTGATCAATTACCGCATTTCATTAAACTATGATTCATATAGTTTTCCAATCATAACTTTTCCTTCAGCAAAAACATATCATGAGGGTCAATAACACTGGAATAATACCTATTACGGCAACTCTTACCTTACAGCTTCTTACCGAACAAATACTAAAAAAAATAAAAGAACAAACCAACAGAAAACCAAGTACAATCTATCGAACTCCTACCGAAACCAGCAACAGAAGTAGTCTGACCGGCTATGAGTGTTTGTACCTATGGGTCCCCCGGTGGGGGACAAGGAAGTAGATGGATAGAAGACATATATTCATAGAAAACAGAGTGTTCTAGTTTATTTGTATCAATTTGTTGAACTAAGACTGGTGCAGAAGTAAAAGCTATTTAATGGAGAGGTAAGGTTCATTTAAAAAAAATTGATGCACTGTAGTTGGCTAGAAAAATAAGCGTAAAAAAATCACACTATGTCATAAAATATGCAATAAGCCTAAGTGATAAAGCCTAATCTAAATGCCATAGTTCATATGATCTAACTTATGACAGTCTGGTCTGATGACGTGGCAATACAACCAACTGGTTAATACATGCCATAGTAGTGAGGACAAGAGAAGGTTAAACATACAAGAAATGGAGAGATTTGAACAGTATTTACAAGTATGAATGTCAACTCACTCTCCATTAATAAGATTAGCTTTCACAACAACCACACTGGTCTATATAACTTCTTTGGCAAGCTCTTATATGAGTATTGTGTATGTACAATATTTTTAGCCAATAAAAATGTTAAAATATTCAGGGTTTATACATTTTTGGATGATTGTTAGGCTACTGTTGACATGCGTGAGCTTTTTATTTTTCAACTGATAATGTTGCGATTCATGCATTCCCTACCTTCTGTTTTGTAAGTTGCACTCTGTTACTTATTTTGTTTTTCCCTCACCCAAAATCCTGTTTCACACCAGGGTCCCAAAGAATTTTTGGACTAAGGGGAATTATGTGTTTCTTCATTAAACTTGTTGGATGGTTTGTAAGGGTTCCCTCACTTTTTAAGTACATACATAGACAAACCAGTATTATTTTACTTTCATGTTGTGATCTTCAATCTCGTACATTGCTTTGCACAAAACTAATACTACTAAAATTCATTACAAATTTACTGTTACCAAGATATTTACCAACGAACGTTGTTACCTCCTTGCATTTTTTTAAGTTCTTTGTTTATGTTAACAGTGCCACAGGAGTGGAGCTCCAAATCAGATTTTCTTTGTCCATGTGCATTGCAGGGACAGATGGCTTACATATCTGGTTTGTCTTCTGCTATTTTCAAAGGGAAGTGTGAATGCATGGAAAATGCCTGAAACCTAACTGGTGCTTTACTATTTAAGAGTCATAAATTTGGTGCAATTCTGGAATTCAGGCACTTTTTTAAAAACCCGCTTCAGTTCAAAGTCATTTCTTCATTAGGCAAACATGTACCTCTTGTCATTGTACATTTTTTTTGTTTGGACATTTCTGATGTTAGTTTTAACAAAATGAAAAATTTTCAATCAATTTGTATTTTTCATGACTAACAAACCAGAGGTCTTTACGTCAGGGGATTTTCTCAAGTGCTTATATGGAGTCCAGTTAAAAATAGCATAAGGTTTTGGTGGCAATGGGAGATAGCCAATGGGGAAAGAGGTTGGTGGAGGCTGACCTGGATTCCCTCCTAGATGATGGTGTGACGCTTCAGTTCTCTCTTTAACTGTCGAGTGGAATAGGCCTACAAGGAGGTAATCTAAAGTCACCATGATAGTGTACTTCCGCAAGTTCTTATTCTGTGAACCATAATTGTAATTTTGAGTTGATATTATGATTTCCCTATATTTTAGTCTGTTTTAAATGGAATGGAATATAGAATTTAGGCCAAAGGCCAAACACTGGGACCAATGAGGTTATTCAGCACTGAAAGGGAAACCGCAAAGAAAATTTTATAGTTCCACTACGAAACAATTATTAGGAGAGGGTGGAAGAGTAAGATGGAAGAAAATATGAACAGAGGTATGGTAAAAAGGAACAAAAGGGACTGTAGCTAGAGGCCAAAGGGATAGCAAAGAACCTTATGTAATGCCTACAGTCCATTGCGTGACAGCACTACCTCCCCTACAAGAGTGTTTGTTCTAATGTTTCTGATATTCATTGTGGTTGCATATTAGTAGACTAGGCATGGTTTTAGAGATGCTAGTTCCCTCTTATATCCTACAGTCATAAGGACCACAGTGGAGTTTATGGGTATGGGTGAATACAAAAATGGTGAAACACCCTACAAGGAGGTATTCTAACATGTCCACGATACTTCTCCAAGTTTTGATTCTGATTAAGGTAAAGTTTATTGAAGATTTTGAAAGTGACATTATTCAAAGGGTAAAGACCTGGTAACCTAAACTGTATTGGTGATGGAAGTACCTGGTGTTCTGGTTAGATTGGGTGCAGGTCCAGGAGGGGCAAAGCCTCCCTGTCCCCATCCTTGTTAAGTAGCCTAAGGCTCTGGCACCTTAAGTTAGATTAGGTAAAGTCTCAACCCTATTACTTTAATTTACAGTTCCTTCAGTTAGGTTAGGCAGTGGGGGTCCAGGGGGGCAAAGCCCTTGACTAGGTAAGAACCTGACCTCCTAGGTTGGGTAAAGTTAAAACCATCCTTGCATTTCACTTTTGTGTTTTCCCCCATCCGAAAACAACTCTTTCACACTGTGGCCCCCCGAACTGTCAGATATAACCTAAGGGGAGCCAGTATCTATAAAACTAAAGTTGACGAAATGAACCTTAGCCTAGAAACATTTAAGCACACATGAAAACAGGGAAAACACCTTAAACTTGCCGTGTTTAGTACCAAGCTAGGCTAATGGGAATGAGCGTTAAAACATAAACAAAAAACAGTATAGGCTATCTAGGTAAAAGGAAATTTGCGACACTATAATTTTCGTATTAAGCATAGGGCATGTCTATTAACTTAACCTTACAGCACAGCATAAAAACTCGATATATCGAATTGTGGAACTCAAGTACTTATGTATTTCGCGAGTTATTATATCATGCAACTACTTAGCTTGTAAAATACAAACCTTTTTCAAAGAATTTTGCAATTCTCTGTGCTCATCTCCATAAAATTCGTCTGCCTCCTGGGCCTTCTGACATTTTGTATGTGTTACTGACAATGACCTGGAGAAAGGTGATTTCCTGACACCGTTAACTATATTCCGTGATAGCTTTGCCAGTGCCATTGCTTGACCTTTTACGTCTTGCTTTTTCGAAGTGGAAATTGAGGGATCACGTCTTCACAGAAAACGATGAGACCTTCTCTTGTTGCCAAATTGCCAGTCGTACTCGTAGTCATTCATAGACATGGATTTTATATAAATCAATTCTTTTTTGGTAGTGTAATCCTGGTTCAATCTCTCAAATATTTCTGTTATAATACATAGCATTAGGATATTTTTGAATACGCTGCTATGCATATTAAAGACTGTTTTGATTAAATATAAAAAATATGACGCCTATTGTTACTTAATAACTTCGTAATGACACGTAACACCCACAATGATGGTGACCAGTGAAAATAAGAATTGCGTTTCGTGATGGCTTTAATAATATCATGTCTATGTGTATTATGGTCCAATCTGGAGATCAGCTGATTAAATAAATAAAATGACGCCATATAATTTTGATAAACTATGACGTAATTAAAAAGACAATGCCTTGCGTTTATTGATTTTTGCCGTATAAAAGCCTGCATACCGATGGATTTTTATCTTAATCATTCCTTGACTATTTGTGGACCATATCGTCCCTTGCCCTTCAGTCTATCAAACAGTTCATTTTCTTTATATGATTACACACACACACACACACACACACACACATATATATATATATATATATATATATATATATATATATATATATATATATATATATATATATATATATATATATATATATATATATATTAATGAGGCATGTACGGTTTGGAAGAAACTGTTCTTTGTAGTGTCAACTACGACAAGCAGGGCCGGCTCGTCTTACAAGGAAACCAGGCAGTCGCCTAGGGCAAGAATGAAGGGGGCGCAAGAACTGGGAACTAAATAAATAAATAAATAAATAAACAAATAAATATATATGCAAAGCAATTATATATATACAGAACAATTATAACAATTATACATAACTTTTATATATATATATATATATATATATATATATATATATATATATATATATATTAATAAAAGAAAAAATATACAGAAAGCTACAATGACTTTTTGCATAGTTCCATACAATGTCTCAACTGAAATTAAACATTTTCTAAAGAATGACGCTGTTTTATACTACATACAAATACAATAAAAGCAAGGATAACATTTAGTTTACTTGAACTGAGTAATACTGAATAGACGGAAAAAACAAAGTAATGTAGTTAAATGTTGAGTCAGTTGACAAATATTTCTGCACCAATTCTTTAAAAGAGAATTATTTACTTTTAATAACCTAATAATATTAATTTTAGAATGAATTATGATATGCTTACCATAAAAAAAAAAATGAAGTCTCATGATATTATCGAGATTACATCATGCCATACGCGTATGGGCCACAGAATCTCTCTCTCTCTCTCTCTCTCTCTCTCCAAGTGCGGACATTTTTCCAGATTTTTTATTTTATTTATTTATTTATTTTTTTATGCTGCAACCCATCGAGCAACGTATTAGGCTAAGTTACCGTCTACCTGTCTTACTAAAAGTAAAGTTAGTGTGTGTTCCTCTGAAAGCTACAAAGGCACTTCACTTCTTTTCTTTGGTGAGTCACACCGTGAGTGGGGAAATCTTGAGCACAGACATACTGCACATTCCCTACATGTCTACAAGTTGAGACTCTAGAGTGAGGCTACCACAATTAATTCAAGTCTTCAACATTCCTGGTAGACTGTAGAATCGTAGATCCTGCATATGATTCCACCAAATTCGTGGATTCATCACTTACCAGGTAGGAATTAGGCCTAATTTTGGTTATTGATTTAACTTACACGGTATAGATGTCGGAGGGTAGCCGATAGATCACAACATCACATAATTTTTTTTTGCTAATATTAGTGCATGTAACTTGATAGGCTAGCTGCCTGCCTAAAAAGGTATTATGGTGACAGAAAATGATTACTCAAAAGGATACTGATAAGCGATAGTAAGATTTAGCGATGATACTTTTTAGCTCATTTTAACTGATTCCGTACAATATTATTGAGCAGATTCTCACCAAATTATATTTGAGGATAGTAGCTAAGCTTTATTTCAGAAAAGCTTTTACTAATGTTAGCATAAATTGATTTTCTAATAAAAATTCGAAAGAAAAATTAAACCCACTTGCAAGTGTGTTTGTTTTTTAGTGGGCTTTTTTTGTGGGGGTAATTGCCAGCCTGATACACACACACATACACACACTATACTTTATATATATATATATATATATATATATATATATATATATATATGTGTGTGTGTGTGTGTGTGTGTGTGTGTGTGTGTGTGTGTGTGTGTGTGCAATTGCACATAATGCGACAACTTAATATTTGGTAGCTGGATTTACAATTAAACTATCCTGAAATGTCACCCAATGGGGAGCTACTGACTGCTCACCCCAGATCTCCTAGCTGGTGGACCTGGGGGCAAATTAAAATATTAGCCTAGGGGCGCAGGAAACCTAGAGCTGCCCTGTATATAGTATATATATATATATATATATATATATATATATATATATATATATGTATATACATATATACATATATATATATATATATATATATATATATATATATATATATATATATATATATATATATATATATATATATATATATATATATATATATATATATATATATATATATATATATATATATATATATATATATATATATATATATATATATATATATATATATATATATATATATATATATATATATATATATATATATATATATATATATATATATACATATATATATATATATATATATGTGTGTGTGTGTGTGTGTGTGTGTGTGTGTGTGTGTGTACATATATAGAATTCGGACTTCATCACCCAGAATTATAGGACTTTAAAGCATTCTGAGCTATTAGGGCTGGAAATTTGGCTTGGGCGAGTCTAGTTCAGGTGAATAAAGATATGTGATAACTAGAGTTATGAAGAAACTTAGGACTCATGAATTAAAAACAGGTACAACCTAGAAAAGGATAGTTTATATATATATATATATATATATATATATATATATATATATATATATATATATATATAATGAAAATCGAAAACTTTATAAAAAACACTAATATTAAAACTTTTTCGAAGAGAAACCATCGATATTTAATGTCCAAAATCTATGTTAACGACGAAAGTGTTGGTAACTTCACAAGGAAAGAGTTTAAAAGATAGATTGTACTGGCTATAAACAACACTTACTTTTTATTCAGTGGACAATATTATGAACAAATAGACGGATTAGCCATAGGATCTCCTTTATCAGCAACATTGTCCAACATTTTACTTTGCCAATACGAAAGAGAATGGTTAGAACTGTGCCCTATTGACTTTAAACCTAAATTATACCGACGTTACGTGAATGACACCTTTTTTTGATAATCGAGAGCGAGCGGCAAGCTAACGTGTTTCTAAACTACATAAATACAAAGCATAATAAGATAAAGTTCACCACTAAATTAGAGCAAAACAGCCAGTTACCTTTTTTCAGACGTGCTTGTTTCTCGACAAAGCACTGATTTCAATATTACAGTCTATAGGAAACCAACATTTACTGCTCTAGGGGTGAATTTTCTCAGTGCTTGTTATAAGACATTTAAATTTAATACACTTAACACTTTATTTTTTCGAGCTTTTAGACTTACCAGTACATATGAATTGTTTCATAAAGAACTGTTGTTGTTAAAAAATTTTTTTAATGATAACGGTTTTACCGATAAGTTGTTCTTCAACAAATTAAGAGTATTTTAAACAGAATGTACATACAGCCTCCAAAACTATTTGGGCCTAAAAAGATGACTTTCTATTTCAAAATACCATTCTTGAACGACAAAACGCACGATTTTTAAAAGAAAGAAATGTATTAATTTTTTAGCAAATACTTTTCACAAATCACCCCTTCAGTAATATTCTATAAGAACTACAAAATTAAGAATTTTGCAAACCATAAAGAAAAAGTGCCACCTTCTTATGAATCAGGAATAGTATACAAATCTGTATGTCCTCAGTGCCATCTAGTGTACGTTGGCTCCTCTGTTAAAACTATTTCAGATTCTATGATCATAAGGGGGTGAGTTGTAGAACTGGGAGACCGTTGGCAAAGCCTTTATTCTCAGCCATAAGGGACCACTGTCAAGAGTGCAACATTATTGTAAATGTTGAAGATTTTAATATATTTAGAGGTATAGTTGAAAATGATGTTAGATTAGCAGAATCTCTGTATATAAGAAAATTAAAACCAGTTCTAAATGTGGACTCGTCCAGCTTCCTTTGAAGTTTAATATCAGTGCTTTTATAAAGTTTTCGGTTTTCACTGTAAATGTTTTATATACTGTATGTATACTCATTAATAACTTTTTTGACATTATGTATATATATATATATATATATATATATATATATATATATATAACAATATATACATGTGTGTGTGTGTGTTGACACAAACTACGTTACCGTCTATTTTTTTCGGGGTGCACAGCGTCTCTGACGGGTTGGACTGAGGATAAAAAAGATAGCACAACTGATACAGCAGCGAATAAAAGAAATAAAAACAAAACAAAATGGAAAGACTACTATAAGTTTCCAGAGAGCTCTACACAAAGGATTAACGCGTATCGAGAAATCGCTTTTTAAAGTAAGAGACGTGTCCCAGTCACGGCATACTGATCAAATTTATTACTCTAGTCCTACCATATAAAATAAGTTGGAACCTAAGTACTACATACCTGAGGTTTTTACCGGGCGGGCGCCTAGCGTCCAACATACCAGCGAATTTTACCCAACTGCCTGGCCCCCATCCCCCAACTTTTTCCGTCAGTCAAACATTCATTCTTAATTTTATTTCAACCGTTTCATTTCCAGCCACTCAAACTTAGTACCTTATGGTCAATTCTGTTTCTAATCCTCTCAATCTCCTCCACTAATGTTCTAATCTTTTATTTACAGCATGGCTGATGTCAGACATATATATATATATAATATATATATATATATATATATATATATATATATAGTATATATATATATATATATATATATATATATATATATATATATATATATATATATATATTATATATATATATACACATATACTTTATATATGTATATGTGTGTGTGGAATCTCATGCAATTTATCTACATTGTTTAAGCATAGAGTTGAAATCCTAGATCTATGATTTGCTCCACGTTTCCTGAAGCATGGATCATTCTCTCAGTCTTTAGCAAGGCAATTTCACTCAATGTGACAGTAATTTTGACGGTGGCATGACATCTGTCTCTTACATTGTGTCTCCAACTCTAACTTTATATTTTAATGACTTATAAATTAAATAAATCTTTCACTAATGGATTACTTTCAATATGTAATGCTTAGTATTACAGGCAGCTGGTTTATCAAAAATACTTGAAAGCTTGATCACATTATTGTCGACATTCTACAAATATTCATTAAAAAAAATCAGATTAGTCAAGACCTTCATGTTTTGACATGAAATGCGAGTGAAATCCTCTTCACGCTTCTTACGCTTAGGGCCTACTTTATCAACATTATCAATCCAACAGGCCACATCATCTCTCTATCCCCTAGTCTAAAAATTCATATAAATTTTTTGCTCTGTAAATCTGCTGTCAACAATTTTATTTCCTCCCAGACCGACAATTACGTCCTTCTCTCTCTCTCTCTCTACCTAATACTCCGCTAAAGAATTAGGAGATTCTTCTTAGCAATTTTCATCTTGACCATATCAGTACATGAAAAATGCTGTGTCAGCGTTGAATACCGACCTTATCGATGGCCTCGTCTTTCTCTTCATCTATCTTGACAGAGTTAGGATCAACTATCTTCCCTTATGTCTTCCCTGAATTATTCTTGAAAGATCCCGACTCTTATAGCAAATGGTATTTCAGCTCTTCCCAATCATAATCACATACCGTAGATCCAATTTATTTACTGTAGGCTTTCACTTTTCATCCTGACACTGTCTTTATCTCCCTTCCAACTCAACCCCACGGCATAATTACCAAACACTCATGACAGGAGCGAAAGGCACACATACCCGACCGTCACAACCAGGATCCAGAGAAGTCTGGATCCTGGTCACAACTATACAATTGTTAACTACGCTGTTTTTTTCAGTATAGCTTTTATTTGCGCTGCGTTTTGTGGTCTGTTCAACTCAATGTTGAAAGATGGGTCCAGGACAAATTAAGGTGGGGGGTGGGGTTGTCTGAAGGACTTCCCGGGAACTTGACTGGTTTGACCCAAAGGTCGAAAAAAACGCTACAAGATTTTTGTAAGTAGTGTTGGCATTCCCAGGCATGACGCAAACTTACAATGCAATACGGAGTTCAGAACGTAAAGTAGTTATATTTTTCGGAAAAAATCAATATTTTAGTTCGTTTTTTCACTCAGGCTCGGAAAAACACGTCACAATATACAGGGTTTACCAACAAAATTACACTTATACAGACCAACTAATGAAGATCTGTTAAGGCATCATGGTATAAGTTCAACACAGTACTAACTCCGGGACGGCGATTATATCAAGCTCCTGTTAATTATTTCTCTAAGATGACAGCATTATTGTTGGGGTTGCAATGTACAGGGTATCCTACTTACATCACAGTGTATCTCTTTTAGAAATACAATTTTTGTCTAAAAACGAAAAATCTTAGGTGCTGTGCTTACATACCCATCAGTATTTTACATGCAGTCACCCAGTCTTGCGACCGATTCTGTTTTTTTTTTTATTAGTTAACTGAGGAGCATTACGGTTGCATAGAGTACACATGAATGCTTAAGGATGGGTCATTTTACGGTGACGCCTATTTCCAGCTTTACAATCTACTGGGTACGTTTTCCCCGGGACCGTTGTTGTCTCCGTACCCATGAACAGAAATATAACGGATTTTATAACAAATCCTACCTTGAATTTCTATATCGCTTTCGCCAAAACCCTCAAATTACAGAACTGACAATCCAATGCAAATAAGACTGTACGGGGTCTTTGCCTCGATTTCCCTATGCGTTTGATATAGCCATGATTTCGGCAGTGACAGAAGAGCAACTTCCATATTTGCAGGAGTATCTTGTCCGATAATCTTTCCTTTTGTTACCTTTGGTACATCTAGTTCCCCTTGATTCTTGAAAAATTATGTCACCCACAACAGACCCAGAGAAATGGAGACATAATTTCTAAGGAGCTCAACAACTGACTGAATGTTGTCAAGATAATCGGTCAAGAATAAATTTCGTTGATAGTCAAGCATAGTTGCTGTTACGTCATTAAGCGAACAATGTTTATGTATTCTGTGTTTGTCTCACAGCTATTGGGTTACTGTATTTTTTTTTTTAAGAACAAGCTCAAGAATAATGCAGAATTGTCTGAATCATGATATGCTGTAGGTACCTGCCGTTCTCTCTTACGAAAATCTTCGATTTCCTCAACAAAGTAACATGTTCCACTTTCGTCTTAATCTAAGCCTTGCTTGTCATGATAGCAGACTTTATTGTGTTTACTATGATGAATGTATTGGAAAGTGTCAGGTAAACCTGAAAGTCATTTTTATATCATCAGAATCACCTAAGAGGTACAGAATTGAAAAAAAATGTACACACAACACACACACATAATATATATTAATATATATGTGTGTGTCAATGTGCAATATAACGTATATATTTGTTTTATGAAATGCCGAGAGAGAGAGAGAGAGAGAGAGAGAGAGAGAGAGAGAGAGAGAGAGAGAGAGAGAAACACTCTTTATCTATTGAACAAATGGCAGCTGACACTGTGTAATGTACTACGAGAGAATCCTAGAGGGAGAAACGGAAACAAAGACTTTCTGTAGCACATCTGGTCTCTGCATGTGAGAGTAGCATCCACGTGTGGTATTCGTGGATGATAAGCTATCATACGTTACCTATAGTAACTGCCGTGATCACATTTCTTTCCAACGATATAATTTACGTGGGTTAAATGAACGTTAACGGTGCAATTTAGAGCGTAGGTGGCTGAGAGCTTTCCATTACTGCTATTCTTGTTTGTCTATAACATTTTTGGTTTTCTTTTCAGAGGAAATGTAAAATACACTTTGGTTATGATTTCTAAGTATAAGCTATACTTTTTTTATATAAATTTGTGGATCTCTCCTCCCCTCGTCCCCCTCCCCCTTCTCTCTCTCTCTCTCTCTCTCTCTCTCTGCGAGAGAACATTTACGTAGACACGTAGGATTCATGAGCTTCATAAAACTGGTGACACTTTTCAAATGTGTCTACGCATCATTGGCACAAAATCGAACCACTGGAGATATATTTTAATTGTAAGTGCAAAGAATAAGAAGCTCTGTGAGATGTATGCAAGAGTCCCAACAATCATTCAGCGCCTGAGATATAATGTCTTTAGACCGTTTGTTGACCGAAGTCTTACTGGAGTCAACTGGCAACTGAAAATGAATTTTTCTGGCTAATACCTCGTGCTCTATGTGGATGGTCTTTTCGTCCCAATGTGGGCGTCTTAAGCAAAATTGTTTTATGCTGTCTGGGAAAAATGTGATTCCCTCTGGTTTAGGTTGTATATTTTCTGGGAAGAAAACACTCAGCTATTTATGTATTTAAACACGCAAGAGACAAATTATAATGATATAGACATCGTCACTACTAAAAAGGAAAATAACATTGAATCTAAAATACAATGTCCGAATATTTTTTGTTTTGTCTGTAATATTTCGTAATATAACGGACAATTCCATAGCCAACCTTTGCAGAATTGAATACAGTTAACAGCAACAATTCGCTTGTCCTGACTGTATAAAAACTACAAAGGATGTAGTTACTCTTTCGGTGAATGAAAATGGAACATTTAGAGCATGATGGGCAAGTGAATGTCTACATGTGTGTAAATGTATAAAAGATTAAAAACGAAGCCTAACAAGCAGCTGTTATCTGCACTAGTGTCTGGGAAATGGCTACAGCCCTAGTAGAGATTCAACTAAGGTTGTAACTGTTTCGATAGCCAGTGACAAACGTGGCACAACAGCAGAGGCTATCATTATGATTACTGCGATTATGGTTACGTATAAAAGTTGGTTATCGTAGCTCCGGGTATGAATAATTAGGTAAGGCCACAATACATTTACATATTAGTCACAGAAAAAGCCAATTACTTTCGGAGGAATGCCGTCATTGTCATTACAGCACGTGATCTCCCAAAGGCAGTTATCGATGAGCACTTGTTGTTCTGGCGAATGAACACTTGTGTAACCTTTCCGTTATACAGGATGCTACCAGAGGTATTTAAAGAAGCGTGGAGAATATCCCTGAATCTAACTTTGCAAGCTCCACATCATTTACATTCAGGAAAATAAAGAGTAAACAGATAATTCAATGGGATGACAGCTTCCAGTGACAAAAGAGGAAAAGGACAGGTCATCAGTTAAACCTAGTTTCACAGTATTCAAAGGTTCCTGTATTTAGCTGACACTACAATCAATTTAATTATAACCGACGTCCCCGATGAAACAACAAATAAATGTATCATTTGCCACGAACGTACACAGTACAGTGAAAGACAATGAGAGCGTGTGACGAACTAAAATATGAAGCACGAATGTTCATCGTAGAGTTTTGCCATTTCAGGAACCTGATTGAAGAACTGTCTACTGCTCAGAATTTAGTGTGATAAGCTTACGCTCCTGCCCTTGAAAAATTATTTCAAGCTTAATTTAGCTAGTTTAGCTTAATCGGATAGTGCAGAACCAGCCGTCTATCCGAATGGGTAAGAGACTAATTGGAAAGTCAGGGAAGAAATGGAAAAGCTAAGCTCATGTGAAGGCTGAGAATGGGGAAGATGCATTGATATTTCATAAACACATTAAGCACCCCTGAGCGCTGGATTGTGTAATGAAAAATAGAGACATGCACACTTATGGATATATGAAGACATTAGGTGAAGTGATTCCTTATTAACGAAAAATACTCGGGGAAACCAACATGCTAGAAGCTGCCATCAGAGTACAACAATGAAAAAAAGAAAAGATGTGAATTTTAATACCACAGGTTTCAGGAGAAAAGCAATAATAATCCAAGTCCTGAATTTGTCCAAAGGCAAACGCTCTGATGTTTGTGATGTCATGAAACGACAAGGTGAAAATTTTCGCCATTTGCGCACTTCTTTTGACAGTCACCCCATTTAAATCTTTAATGAAAATCTTCCAAGAATGGTTGTAGGAAGTTAAACACTGGGTGGGTTACGGAATGGAATGGACTATAAAATTTAGGCCAAAGGCCAAGCGCTGGGGCCTATGAGGTCATTCAGAGCTTAAAGGGAAATTTGGGCGGTCACAGTAAATTGACTGTACCTAAAATTTTAAAAAAATCAAATATCGGTTCGTTCAGAAAGTCTAGGGTTAACTGAAGCTTATGAAGCCTTTTCAAGCTTTTACCAGGAGGGAGAAACCGTTTTTGGATAAAAATAAATTCACTGGACCGCATATTTTATGTCAAATGGAAAAACCAATACTAAAATCTTTTTCTAGAAGAAAATACGATAGCAACTGTTCCAGAGTGCCAAAAAAAGGAAAACATTTGTAAAGACAGGTGTCACGCTCATTACTATCTTTTCTGTCCCTTTTGCTTAGAAAGACCGCTACATCCAACTTAATGAAGGCGATAAGGTTTATTTTCTCCTCTATGAATACTCATCTTTTGCTCTTATATGGGCAAGTACCTAGGCACTCACATTTGCGATGAGCAGTGTGTAACGTACAATAGCTTCTTTAACCTATGAAGTTAGGTAATCCAAGCTGTTTTTCATAGGTGGACATTCTCTCGCTCTCTATAAGTATGGAGATAAATATACAAAGCACGGTACGTGTGTATGTATGCGCCTTCCCGTTTATAGTAGATAACGAATGGTGGTAGGGACAAATGCGGGAATGATCCAATCTTAAACATAAAGCAAATCCAATACAATCACTTGGAAGAAATCTCAGTAATTAAGAGATCGGAAGCAATATTTACAGAAAATGAAAATCATATAAAATCATATAGATTCGTCTGGGAAACATAAATACCATCATCAGCATTATCATCGGGTTCCCAGAGGATGCGCGGGCTTCTGTAATACGCTCGAACCAAATACCGCCCTTTACTTCGCACTGCCCTCCTCGAAGCTTCCTAGTTCTTCCACATTCTCTATCTTTTTGGCGTCCACATAAACATCTTTTGCACTGAATAACCATCCTTTATCAAGACGGTTCCCATTACAGACTGTCCTGATAGTCCTCTCATCTTTTAAACTCAAGCTTCTTCCAGAAAGTTTGTTCTGATGTGGTGAATCTTTTGTTATCCATATTCGGCATCACAGATCTATCGCCCTCAAACAGCAGTGATATTGCCATGTTGACATATTACGATATATATATATATATATATATATATATATATATATATATATATATATATATATATATATATATATATATATATATATATATATTATATATATATATATATATATATATATTATATATATATATATATATATATATATATATATATATATATAATATATATATATATATATATATATATATAGCTTAGTATGTGGCGACCCCATTACCCACTTTTGAAAAATTCACAGAACCAAGTGCCAAGTGCAAGGAACACTCTATTGTCTGTACCAATCGGCCACCAGTAAACCAAGCTATAAATGGGTGTCAGTGTCTACTGGGGTAAAAACAAAGATAAAAAAAAAAAGAGGTTCGCTTAGGGCTGAAAATTCGGGAGGCTCTGTACTAATGGCGCCATCTCCTCCGAAGGAGAAAAGGCGTCTAATGAAAAATATGCACACACACAGACACACACACACACACACACACACACACACATGTATATATATATATATATATATATATATATATATATATATATATATATATATATATATATATATATATATAATATAAGTGCGTTTTATGAAGAAATTCGAAGTTTTCCGATCATAGATTTTATGATCTTTCGGTGAGCAGGTCTGCTATAAGTAACACGCTGGGGCGGGCCCCTTCGTGACACGAGCCACGCCTTCTCACAACCGAGCGCGATAAACAATAGGCGTGCGGCAAGATTGCCATTTGCCAGTCTCACATAAGCCTTCATTCGATCTGAGGTAAGTGCTGTAGATAAAAGATTTCATATATATATGTTGATACATACATATATATATATATATATATATATATATATATATATATATATATACATATATATATATATATATATATTTATATATATATATATATATATATATATATATATATATACATTAATGTGTACATGTATATATATTATATATATAATTATATATATATATATATATATATATATATATATATATATATATATATATATATATATATATATATACATATACACACACACAATGTTCAGGGAAGTTGAAGAGAATTAATTAGTGGCCAAGTCATTATGTATGACTTGACGATGAGTGTCTAGGACCTTTTTGAATAATCTACCTCTATGACAGTGAATCCTTTAAAATTAAATCTGGAACTTTTGATAAGAAATAGACTTTTGATAAGCATATATTATATACATATATACATATATATACTGTATACTGTATATATGTATATATATATATATATATATATATATATATATATATATATATATATATATATATATATAATTTATGTACATATGTAAACGTATTCTGGTAAAAATACCCAGCGTTGTCTGAAAAAAAACACATGCTAAAAAAAATATGAAATGTTTTCAAGGTATTTTAAAGTTTTCCCACTGTGATTTCAAAGAATCAACATGAGATTCGGATGAAGTATCCTTTTTTTTTAGATTTCCTATTAAAACATTATTTTCTATTCTTCAACTAAGAGATTTGTATACTTGTTGAACTGACCTTTTGGAGTATAAGTAGATCCAGATGTTATATCACCCCGGAAAAAGACAACCCAGAATCAATTAACCAGTCTAAATTATTAATTACTCTATCGCAAACTCAACTTCTACAAATCTAGTCTTATGCTTAAACAATGTATCCAAAAAATGGTGGTCTATGATATGCAAGACAACAGTTGATGCATGCCCATCCTCTAACTACTGAATGAAGCTAGATCCCCTTATGAAGAAATATTCAGTGGCATTAGCCACTTCATCGACCCCTCTTGCCCATAATTCCACGGTCATCCATATAGCACGTTGCATTGAACTTGTATAAGGCCTTTCCACTCCAACTACCTTTTCCCACTACTGAGCCTGCACTTCATCAAATCTCACCCCGGCCCTAACCTTCCTCCTAATGCCTTTGAATTATACCTCTTCATCAACCAGTTGTCGTTCATTCCCTCGACGTAACGAAACAATCTCAGAAGACTATATAATCTATCTTTTCAGCAATGCTGACTTTTAACTATATTATTTATCCTCAAATTTCCTAGACTTTCACTCGGTATACTTACTATGCAAACGATTCATGTTAATAGCATTCGCCTTCATTTCTTTCTTGTGAGTTGAACATCTACAAGTTAAGTCTGTAAGGAAATATTGGATAAACAACCCTGTCATGCATGTAATTTTGCTTCTACAGACATTCCTCTTCTCTTCAAAAATCTTTTACAAAGCTCGTGACGCCTTTCTCCCTTCGCCTATTCTGTGATTGTTTTCCCCTCTACAACAGTGGCACTTACTCTCAAACGCTTATACTGTTTATCCACATCTATTTCCTACCATCCACACTAATTATCATTACTCCATCTTCCCTGTTCCCCTTTATCCTCGAAAAATTAATTAAAAGACTACTGAGGGCATACGGGCTCATCTTACTTGAAATGAACGCATTGTTGATAAACACAAGAGAGTGATACTTTATATTCTAGCGTGGTCGATTTTCATATCCATTTTTTTCTTTTTTTGTCTTTAATTATTGTTTCTGCTAACAAAATCTCCATTGATAATGTTTCCTTTTTATGCAATTTTCTTTGCCATTTCCAGGTGCTTCTGCCAAAACAATCATGAAAAATGTGTACGTGCTGTGTCTGCTGGTCGCCTGTTCTGTAAGTTTTGACTTTTGTTTATTGTGTTTTAGTTTCTTATAGACG
This sequence comes from Macrobrachium rosenbergii, assembly GCF_040412425.1. Classification (NCBI taxonomy): domain Eukaryota; kingdom Metazoa; phylum Arthropoda; class Malacostraca; order Decapoda; family Palaemonidae; genus Macrobrachium; species Macrobrachium rosenbergii. Next base: position 60,809,679 of record NC_089795.1, read on the forward strand.
AGAATAACATAAAGATCAAGGCTTATGAATTAAACATTCGAGTCTCCCTCCTTCTGGGTAGAAGCCTTGGCATAAAAATGAGTGATTTTGGTAGAATCTAGAAGTAAACCTGATTTTTTTTGAGAATTATTCTGTCTCTTTTGAGATGAGTTGAGTTAGTCGCCTTGAAAATTATAGCTACATCACTGACTTTACTTTATGACACCTACAGAAACTCAAAACATGGAAAACTATGGATTATCTTACAAAATGACAAACAAATAACAAAGAGCCTAGTTTACAGTGCTTAAGAAAACTCAGTCAGGATATCATATATTGTAATAAAATTTACTGGTATCATTCACCAGAGCTATGAACTCAAATGGCCACTTTGACAACTTAACCTCTCGATTTTTTTATACTGTTTCCACTAAAATTCCTGCACTTGAAAATGGAAATAAATAAATGAAGTTTCCTCCGGCAACTCACTGCACCACCAATAATGGAAGCGGGTTGGCACTGACCTAATTTTCCTAATCCTGGTTGGGCTCGAATCCTCCTGAGAATAAATTGTCCCTTCATTTCCTCCTCCGAATATAAAGCTTTAATTGGCAAGCATATTCTACTAAGCAATCAAGAGGTAATGGACTTACTATGGCCACTACAGTTTACAGAGTTTAAATGTAAAACTTTTGATGATGAACACCAATAAATGCCGCTATGTCATTCATCACATTTCATCCTTAAGGTTTCATACCTTTAATAAAAAAAAACTTGGCATTCAAGATCAAATATAAATGATCGTGAATTTGAAATGTAAATAATCTCTTCAAAGCTAGGAAATTCCTCATCATCTTATTATTTCTGTCGTTACTTATTTTATTAGTATTTTGTTTTTACATGGCACTTTCTTCCTACGTACCAGATACGTCAGGTTCGTCATTCTTTGGTGATTATAAGCCGAAAGCTGTGCTAGGTCAAAGAATAAGACTTAAGTGAACACAAAAACAGCAGGTGGATCTGCCCCATTCTTCCTTTCTGCTATGGCTTTCATTTCTTCCATTTTCTTTCTTAACTTCCGAACTACTCTGATCCACATTCAGCCTAATTTATCCCAACTAAGATACAGCTGATTCACAAGCACAGCAGAAAATAGTTTCTCACAAGATGCGTATACGAGTCACCTTTGCCCATTTTCACGACTGTCAATCTATTTTGCTTTATCCTTATCGAGCTACAGGTCCATGCGATGCCGAACGTTAAGAATCGAATAAAAGCTGAAGATGGGGCAGTTCGAATCCCGGGTAGAATTAATCTACCCTTGAAACATCGCCGAGTTGCACTCCTCGGGGAGACTGACACGAGGCAAAATGAAAGCTTGTATAAAACTCTCAAATTCAATGGCCGTCAAGTCAAAAGACTGGTGAAGCCGGCTGAAAATGAAGATGACAGAGAAGACGAGAAGGGAGCTGTCAAAAAGAACAGGAAGAAACGAGACATATCTGGGCTTCCTGAAGGCTTGGATCTTGACATCAACTTCGATTTGGATATCCCTCCCAAGGATCTCAAACGTGCTGACATTGATTTTAATATCAAAGTCGAAGTCCTGCATCCACACGAATGTACAGACGGTTAGTGATTCTTAATTTCCAATAGAGTCCAGCCACTAGTCTTGGTGAGAATTATATACTTTTCTGGAATTTCGAACTACATCACGTTCTATTACGCAGGTAATATATCATCCGCTTTCTATTACATTTTGAAGTTGATGTTTTCTTTATGGATAACTCCACCTTTGCACAAATATATTGTTGTTTCCATTCACGATTGTGTCCTAAGTATTATTTGAGAACGCCAAAGAAATAGCCTTTACGACGGGCCATTGTCTTACTCTGTTATGCTTGTACTGTGTTTGTGCTTGTAGGTATAAGAGTTTCAATACTGAGCTTTTGTTTTCCTGTATACACCAGGTTCTTTCTTATGTTTATTTGTTTCCTTTCTTCGATTTCTGCCATGCTTTTATCTAAAAATCTCAAACGTCACCCGTGAATCGTTCTTGTGGAGGTTGTTGAACAATTTAATATCTACTTCAGTAATATAGGCCGGGCATTGTGGGAAATGCTCTAAATTTCCATTATCTTGCATTGGTGATGGTTTATTGCATGTTACTTAGTTAAATGATAAATTAATTTTACATTTTCCTGGCGTCACAGTGAAAAATATAGTCAGAGACAATCGGTCGCCTTACTGGCGAACCTTCCTTCAGAAGTTTCTTTTCAGATCGGAAGTGTGGCACTGGTCCACAGTATTTCACAGCGAGAATGTTCCTGCGTCGAACCGTGGAAGACGTATGGGTGATTTGTAAGGGATTGCGGTGGTCGGGAAGGATCGAGGGATAATACGCCTAAGCATCGAGAATCTGAAATAGGACTTTGCAAGGACGCTAATGATCTCCAAATAACCTGCGGGATGACAAGATATCATCAGAAGATTTTCAAGATCTTTGGGTATGTGAAAATAACCATTAAGAAGTAGATCTTGTCAGAGATACAATTTTCTCTAAATGCAGAAAACTCATCGAAGATGCACTGAATAAGAACCTTAGGAAAAGAGACTTTCACTTGGGGACCCATAATTTTTAGGTAAAATACGGAGAAGACATAAATCCATGGGGTTGCATAGGAAAGGCCTCAGTCAGTACATTTGACCAGAGTAATCCGATTTTTTGGGAAATTTGTTTGTATATCACAGTGATACAGCTCTGAAAAAACTTCACTTCTCCAAAAGACTAGCAAAGGTACCAAGAATTAAAATAATCATGCCAGAGTGCCAGTTTAAAAGAAAAAGTTTACTTAGACGGTATACCAAATTCTATAGGTAATAGCTAACTAACATAAAGGGAGCATAAAGAATTTGATGGTAACAATAGCTCAAACATTCAATCAATAATTTGTTTCATCGCCAAAGTTTTCACAGACATTTGAGCGGTGTTAGACCACTGAAAGTTAACTTAATTTCAAAACCATTTTACAGTAAGTCACTTAAACAGATTTATTATAATTCATTTTAACAATATTGTTCATTATATCAGGCCACTTATAAAGCAGCAAGTGGTAACTGTAATAAACGCAATAGTTTCAAGTGTATTCTTATATCAAACTTTTTTTATTTCTTTTTTATCTTATATTTTTTTATTATAATTTTTCCTCCTTGACGTCTTTTTTTTTTTATATATTTTCCCGACTATATTGAACTGGACGGTGTAGAAAAATGAGGAGATATTTATGTCAATGGGCCCTTGGCGGGAAAATTTCTACTCCATCATTGGCTATTAATCACCTCTGCTAATTATGTCAGGTTCCCTGGCCATTGGACACCAACAGATGGTGGTTACCACCATTCAAACATTATGTTTCACCTGATCTGTGGCTATTGACGGAATACTTTCCAAAATATTCAAAGAACTCTGTCTCTTTGTGACTAAAATAACATGCTTAAACACGCTGGGTTAATTCTGGCCACCTTTGTAACATAATATGGCCACAATAATACCACGTAAACAGGTAGAGTAACAGACGCAGGCGACCACCAATCACTGCTGAGGAAGATTTAACCAATGAGAGGACAGAAATTATGGTCAAAGAGATGCATAAGACAACAGCTTATTCAGACCGGTTTAAGTGACTTCCGAAGAACCACCTAGTTTGTTAAAATAAATCGTTGTTCTTTGTCATATTATGTTCAAAAAGAACATAATATAACACGGCAATTCGCAAGCCTAATATAACACGGCAATTCTCAAGCCTAGGGAAGTTACGCAACCTCCCGAAGTTTGGGCCGAGTTATCTTCATCCGAAATGCTTATGAGCCACACGTGAAAGAGGCTTCCTAGTACTACTGAACGTGCTAAACTGAAGAATTTATGTAAACCATATATTTGATATGCATATGAAAATTTACAGATATGTATTGTATTTTTATACTGTAAATAATCTTTAAAGGATTAAATGATTATATATATATATATATATATATATATATATATATATATATATATATATATATATATATATATATATATATATATATACACATATATTATAATGTATATATACATACAGTGTATATATATATATATATATATATATATATATATATATATATATATATATATATATATGTCACACATACATATGTGTGTATACACACACACACAGTGAGAGAGAGAGAGAGAGAGAGAGAGAGAGAGAGAGAGAGAGAGAGAGAGAGAGAGAGAGCATCAGACGATTTACGAAATTGAAGACACCAGTAGTCAGTCACGGTTAGACAGGCCTTGGACAGTGGTACGTGAGTGCATCGCAAGGTCGATGGGTTGGCAGAAGAGCAACCCGGGAGAATAATTGGTTAAGTGATTTTCAAGGTCTTGGTTTAAAAAACGACACGATTAGATACTATACTGAAGTTCTTTATCGATAACTTGTGGTTTTGTCCCATGGAGAATGTGTTACGCAATCGTATGAAATTACACAAAAGATGGAGATTTGTTCCGTGAAGATCAGCTATTCAGTGCGTTACATTACTAGGCTCTAATGCCTAAGGCCTGCCCGAAGGATTAGTTCTCCGGTGAGAGGTGAAAAGTAGAGCATGGTAAGGTTACAGAAACTGGACAGCTCTCTAGTAACAAGCCACGGGGAATTAATCTAAATAATAAGTAAAAACCAATCCAGCAGGGGTGGGGAGGCAAACAGACGCTGCAAATAACCTGTTATTGTCTGTGGAAATAATGATAAATGAAAGGTGAGCAAAGAAATTGCTACATAAACAAAGGGACGAATACAAATAAGCGTATATATGAAAATAAATTACTTAAGTGAGCAAATATTACCAATCGACATATCATCATCCACATACACATGAACACACACTAAGCTTTCCAGGAAAACCTCTTTAGTCAACACCTTTACAAGATTTAATGAATCAGTTACTAATGGATACTTCACACCTATGCTATAATCCTTGCCTAAATCCTCCACTACTCTACCTTAGTCAATCCTTCTTTCATCCTTTTGTAATACATACTGTATATATTTAATAATACCCAGTCAACAGATTTTTTCATGAACATTATCAAACAACTCGCCTCCAAACCTAACCTTTTTTATTTTACGTCATTTAAAAAAGCCTTTAATGCATTTTTCTCAAGAACGCTATTTACCTGCTGCCATAAGAAGTATCGTTCTGTCTCATTTTTTTTTTTTCATATAATGATCCTGTTTCAAAAACATATACCAACTTCACACCGTCTCTAAAAACAGCTTTCAAATATTTTTCCAAGTACATCTTTCAAAACTGCTCTAAAATAGCTCTGTTTTGCTCCATGGTTTTCAGTAAAGCCTTTCTTGTTTTTCTTGAAGTACCCAATTCAGCTATTTTAGACTAGAACTCTTGTCATTACCATGATTCCCTGCTGAACGACCTTTTATTTAATTCTTGTAACATCTCGAATCTCCATTTCCTTCTCAAACCCAATGTTCTTTACTTTGCAGGAGCTTTCTTTCGATTTAAACTACCTGTCCAAGCTGCTTAACCAAAAAGTCTCGGGAAACTGATTGGTACTGGTGTGGTAGTAATTCTACGACTGATGCGCAATAAAACTTGAATTCAAAGCAAAGGCTGCTTGATATTTATTTAACCCTTTTGATGCCGAGGAACTAGGTTCATTTTCACATTAAACTGAATTATGGCTCTTTACTAGTTTACTTACAGATAAAATAGGGTTTCAAAAACAAACTTTAGTGAATCCTCGTACAGAAATGATCGACAAATTCCAACTATACTGCAAACAAAATGTCAAGGAGACCTTATTCCTTTAAGTGAACACATTCCAGAATCATGTATTGTCAGAAACCAATGCTTCAAGACACACTTAAATCTTAAACACGTAGCAGCGAGAAATTCCTGCTGAGTAATATCAACACGTTTTTCTAACTCTTGTAAGTTGATATTTTCACATCATTTTACTGTTTGTCATACGCCAATGATTGATATGTAACAAAACATAAGAATGTGGCTGGCTAACACCTGTATAAATATACGTTCAGCAATCACCTACAGTTTTGACAAGGATGAACGACAATAACGTGAGGCTCTCGTGCACAAAACTCGGAGGATATCTACAAAGGCTACCTGAAATATGCGAAAAATATACAATTCTGTCCTTCAATTCGCGACTCGTAAGCAGCTTTGAATCAGTGAGTAGCAAATATGAATATCGGATGAACACTAGGTTCCCTAGTAAATATTCTACATAACTTTAACATTATTTTAAAAGTCATCTCACCGGACTTCTTAAATACTGCCGAGTACGAGAATATTGCATTGGATATTCTCGGTTCACAGCTATATAATAACGCATCTTCTTTCCACCGAAAATTTGTGTCATGAATGCCGTAAGGATTACAGTTAAAAAAACAAAAGATCATTAAAACGCAGAGGACATACTGCAATCAGTTTGTTGTATCCTCTTTATTTCACAGGTTCACGGCGAAAGTGGTTTTCCAATATCGGGCGCTGACAGGATGGTTAGCAAAACGAATATTGAATGTAGGATATCTTTATATTAAAATGACAACATGATGACTGTACGTCTAAATTTCATCTTTATTAACGGTATATGCTTAAAATTTTATATGCTATAAAATTTTAAGCTTTTATATATTGTCCAAAAGAATTTCGTAATTTTTGTTTTGTAAGATAAGTTTGACAATGAAATCCGAATGCAGTTTATTTTAACGACAAAATGAGTACTGAACAACCAGTCAACCGTTTCCCCAACACTTTCAACACAGCCATGACGTCAACTATTTTGAATGATATGGGATCCCGTTTGAAGGTGAACAAATGCCCACGACGCAGAGGAAACGATGAATTACGATAGTTATTCTCAACACTTCGCCACGAACGAACCTTCAGTGGAATTTGTCTCAGAATATCGCGTTTCTGGTATGTGTCTAATCCTTCGGGCCAGCCCTAGGAGAGCTGTTAATCAGCTCAGTGGTCTGGTTAAACTAAGGTGTGCTTGACTTCTGGTATGTGATACGGCTATTCCTCTTTTAACCGGCTATTCCTCTTTTAACATAACTTTAGAAGAGATACATAGAGCTAAGTATGGTTATCTCCTTTTGTGAGTCTGAATGACAGTTATCCAGTAGGATTAGAAATTTATTTCTCGATGACCGGGAGCACAGCTGGTTATCAGTTATTCATCTTATAATGAAAATATGAATATTTCAGTGTTAAAAGCAATACCTCAAATAAATAATGAAGGTAAGTCGCGCCCTTGTTTTACGTGTGAAAATAGTTCCTTTTGACATGGTGAGTTGGAAATTGTTTTGGTATACTGAACAGCTGAAACTTCATCAGGCAAAACACAGCTATTATTCACTTAACAGCGTTAGTCACTTTGAGAGAATGTCAAACATACGTCCTCCAAATAAATAATGTGATATCAAAAGAAATGTGACTTTCTTTCTCAAATGTCTTTTGTTTCCCGAAAATTATCAAATTATTTGTGAATTTTTCATCCAGCAAATGAAGAAGACGAGTGAATTTACTTTTTTTTTCACTTGGAGTTAACATATGGTGCAATACAAGAACTAATATATCCCTGGTGTTATAAACATGACAGTGAGTCCTCCAGCTGGGATTTCTGACCAAGCTTTAGTTTGTTTCTGTAATGATTAAAACTAAGTAAACTTCCCTTGTAAAATTTACATTACATATACGGCAGGCAAGCATGGAATTTTGCGTGATTTTTCACTTCTGAAGCGGTCACAGTTATTTACGGAAGTTAAACTATTGTTCCTTTACATGATACTTTTGTCAACATACTAAAAAGACGATTTAATTATCGTATACGAGACTAAGCCTGGTTCAGTGACAATTGTAGACCTTACTAGGGATTTTATCGTTTTGTCATGGAAAAATTACACCAAGCCACGACTACATGTGGTTCAAGGAGGATCTGCTTCAGCTGAAAATTAATAATTTGACCAAAAAAGAACTCCTTACTAGGACAATTCAGGAACTAAATACTGGGCTACTGTCATATCATCACTTTATGTAAACTCAACAGTTCTTTTTTTGCTTAAATAAGATGGCTTATGCTCTCACGACCAAAGGAAAAGGCAACCTTTTTGGATGATGTGTTTGACAGTTAGCAGAGAAAGGAGAGACTCAATTTACCTCATTCATGTTTTCTTGAAACTGAACTGACGAGTTAATATTTTTGCTCCTGTAACATTAAGAAACAAACTCAACCCTGATGTTTATGGGGACAGACCCCCACATATTTGATTACTTATCTCCAGTTTATATAAGATGATTGTGTTATCTTCTGTGTAGCTTTATCTTTAGAAGTCACGTACGGGTAGTCGAGGGTTCCATTTCAGTTCTTTTTCCTTAAGGTTTTGAGTATTTGTGGCAAGCTTTTAGGGACACTCGAGCCATTTCAAGTATCATATTTTACCATACGTCTGGTGATAGCTACAAAGACTCCACATTAAGGTAAGGAGACCTCACGGCTCTCCATAGATTACGATCTGACTTTACTTCCTGAAGGGTAAACTCAGTAACACTTCCTTCTCTCGGGCTCTTTCAGTTTATGTTTGCGTAGAGTAGAAGCAATCCTTTCTTCGTTATTCCCTTCATTCTCGTTTGTTCACATATTATATATATATATATATATATATATATATATATATATATATATATATATATATATATATATATATATTATACAGTATGTGTATATATAGTGTATGTATGTATAATATCCGTATGTGATTTCATGGAATGTTGTGTACGGCGTATTTTCTAATTATTATAATGAACTTATCGAATTGCAACATAGCGTTCATTCTCACGAGCAAAGGATCATAGATTTCAAAAAAGTTGAACCCAGTCTGGCTCTGGGGCTAGGTTTTGTTAACCGGTTATCTTATTTTATGATTTCGTCACTGCTTGCATTCAGAGTAAACTGCGATGTCCTGCTGAGCGGGGAAACGGAAAGCTGCAGGGTATTTTGTGGTGTGCGTGGATCAGTCTAATAACTCATGAAAAGGAGAACGGAAATGTTGCAGATTATTTAGATAACTGCATTAGCTACGTGGACGGAGGTAGAAAGTCTCTGATTGCCCTTGAGACACAATTTCATTATTGCTTACTTTAACTTTGTGTTTTTTGTCCGGTAAATATTTTAAGTAACCTACCTAAGAAATTCAGTTTGTATTTATGACGTATGAGCTACTTAGGGGCTTAGTTTGGTAGTTGCACATAGATATATACCTGCTCTACCTTTCTTATATTTTTTTTAACTCTTGTATTCCTTTTGGGCACAGGACAAGCAAGATTTACTCACTCACGTCGTCAGCTCATCTATCAGTTTTACTATCGTCGATTTTAATTCTTCCGAGACATGGTAAGAAGTTATCGTTTGTTATAAAGTATATGGATTTTTACAATTTTGTTGTTATTCTTCACTCTTTCAAAGATCTGGAATATAAAGAGTGGTGCCATATTTAATCTGGAATGAAACAATTGGTGATGTGTTACACCATCGCATTTTTTTTAAATCTAAATTTTTCTCAAGGACGACAAAACCGCATACAAGGCCAACTACCGTTGTCACGAACCGGGGATCACACCGGATCAAGTAGCCGACAGTTATACTGACATGGCTCAAAATTATGACGAGGTAAGTTCATTTATTCCTTCTGTGGTTTTAATCTTGACCGAAACATACATTCAGCACACACACACACGCACGCACGCACGCACACACACACACACAGTATATATATGCGTGTGTTGATTAACCTCACTTATTATTATCATAATGTCATTCACTTCGTCTGCTACTATTTACGGCACTCGTATATAAGTATTCGATTCTCTGGAAATATCCTTTTCAAATTATTGGCCTTCAGTGCTCCTTAATATGAAATTTTCATATAATAATAATAATAATAATAATAATAATAATAATAATAATAATAATAATAATAATAATAATAATAATAATAATAATACAGAAAAGATTTATTTTTGTCATCTTCAGTCTTAGTCTAGGGCACTACTGTACAAGAATTGAAGAAAATACGTAAACCTACTTGGAAGTTTTGCATTAATTTTGGAATAAAGCAAAATTAGTTACAGCAAAAATAATCGGTTACATGCATATATTGTACCTTCATTGGCAACACAGCCATTTCAGTACCAAAAACCTAAATGCTGGGGTGCTATAAAGTCTCCCGTAAATCATCAGTTCCAGCACTGAGTTTTGATAAGAACCGTGAGAGCGACCGACGTACTTTGTTCGAACTATTGCTGGAGTTCTGGTGTCAAAGCAACTTAAGGGATCTAAAATAAATTAAAAAAAAAAAGTATTTTTTCTTCCTCTTGAGATGTCCCACTATTGCTAGTACGCTTTGCAAGTGCTTGCTAAAATATCCGGTAAAGTTCCGAATCAATAAAGCGATTACAACAATGATATGATAGTGTCATAAGTCACTTAAATTTAATATTACCAAATTTTTAGCAACGGTGTTTTGTACCAATGCATGGGTAAAGATAGCATTATCAGTCTTATCCTATTAATTTCATAGCTATCTGAAAGTTCTTCAGTGGAGCCAAAGATGTTCCTGTTTATTTCTTTTTTTTTCGTTTTCTTTTCATTGATTACTGCATATCTCACGTAGGTAATTCAATTCTGTAATTCAATTTGAAATTTTTCCAATACATAAGAAAACTTTGGAATCCTTGATACTTCCACCACAATTACACAATCGTTCGCTCTCTTTCCTTTTTTCTCTCTTTCTTTCTCCCAGATTTTGAGTCCTGAACGCTACAGAGGTCCTGAAATAGCAGCCAATGAGGTGGCAGCTAGAATATCTGAGGATAAACGCGGCATCGTCAGAATCATAGATGTTGCTGCTGGGACGGGAAGAGTTGGTATATTGCTTAAGGACAAAGGGTTCTCGTAAGTTATCGCTTATTGTTCTTGACAAACAATGGAGGCAAAATTAATGGATGCCGAGTTCTGTTGGTCTCCGATAATCAATCTACCAATTTGCTATCTTGTACAAATACGTGAAATTCTTATGGAAAACATTTTATACTACAAGAAAATATAAACAAAATAATCGTTATGTACCTCGAACGTAGAATCACAGATCATAATCTAATCATTCACGTTTTTCAAGAAGGTTATTCCCTATGTTCATTTTGTGATTGTACGTTTCCATGTATGATTGTATGCAAGTTATGTAAAAAGCTGTAAACAAAAAGTGTCAGGAGCATAAAGATGCCAAGTTCCGAGTTGCATTATAGCAAATGAATTTTTATGCGCTTTGACAAAGCGGCACTTAGGTCTGATATGAGCTATTCAAAACAGAATAGATACTTGATACCACTAGATCTTTCATCTTAATTCTTACAGCAGATATATCCCGGATTTTACAGCCTCATTGCTTGGCAAATTCTATTTAAATGAATGGAAGGAACCTGATCATCCTACTGCTATGTGCTTGAGTGTCCGATTCGTTCGTTTGGGGCGCATAGACGGGAATAGGGTCAGGAATAGAATGAAAATGTCCCAGTTTTGCTGGCTCAGCACGACTAGATTTAGAAGGACAAACATCAGTAGACAGTTTCAAGTCTACAAGACCTTTTGAGGTACGAGTATTTCTGCTTTGTCTTCGAAGTTGGTCAATGGTTACCTGGCACTATTTAATAAGGAAGGGATATTCTAATTGTGCAGAATATAAAGCTTATAAAACCAAATGTATGTATGGTAGAGCTCATGAAACGAAATGTTTTATGTGTCGAGCCCTCCTCAGTGTCTAGCTTGGAGAAGCTTGACAATGATGGACTGGTGTACGAGTAGCTAACAATGCAAAGAAGCTCGTCCAGCTTAATGGTGGAAATAACCGACCAACCAGACAGACCAAGAGTTTTGTAAGTCCTTCTAACATCCAGCCGAAAAGAGACCCCTGTCCTTTGAATATCCACTACTTGAGGAATGCTCATTCGATGCATCACTGAATTCCTCCTTACAACCAAATCGGTCGTAAGGAGGTCCGCGACCTTCAACAACCTGTTGCTTGATCAACAGAAAAATCCTTCGACCCTTCTGCAACCTTTGGTTGCATGTGGTCGAGAGCTGGTTGTAAACCCAGTGTAACTTGGGCTTAAGTAAAATTGTTTTCAAGCACTGCTTCTTCACCATCTGGTACAGCATTTGTTTTGGTATGCTACATCAAGTCATCTTCTGCCAACGCAATTGGGGAAGTTTCAATTAAATCTTGAATTTCCCCAAGATAATATCTTAGAATCTTTTCCGAACCACTTTCTTTGACATAGTCACATTTTCTTTCACTATTTCTCTGATATTCTCCGTAGTAAATTCGGTGAAGTCTTTGACACACACTGGCCAAAGTTTTTTCCAGCATGAGTTTATTGCCTCATGTTTGATAACTTTCAGGATGACTGCATGCAGTTTCTGCATCTTTGTTTTGTTTTCTTCAATGGGATTGTCTTGCACAGTCTAAACGATTCTCTAATTACCCACTGAGCTAGAGGCTGAATTAGAGACGTTGTGTTGGAGGGCACATAGAAGGCCTCGATGCCTTTAGTGTTGAATTGGTGGAATTCTGGGTAGCCAGGAGCATTGACCACTATCAATAAGGCCTTAAAAGGCAATACATCAGCGGTGAGGCATTTGTCGACTTCTGGGACAAAGCACCAATAAGACCACTCTAAGAAAAGTGTTCTAGTAATCCGTGCCCTTTTGTTATGCAGACAAAAGACAGGTAGTTTGAATTTATCCTTTCCCTTCAGGGCTCATGGATTAGCAGCTTTATAAATCAAGGCTGCTCTGATAATACACCTGGTGACATTAGCACAAACCAGCAAAGTTAGTCTCTTTTCCTGCCTTAAATCCTTAGATAGGGATCTTCAGAAGTACCTTCGCATTTCATGCACAATCCTGCAAGAAAAGCCTCTTTCTTGCAGGAGCTGCTAGATAGCCTCCAAGGGTGTAGCCAGTGTGTTTGTGTGACCTGGTGATGCCTCTGAAAGTGTCTGATGAAGGAGAGTGGGACAGAGGGGAATTTCTCTAGGTACCTTGCCCAAGAGAGCCAGCAGATCGGGAAACCACTCAGCATGAGACCAACAAGACGCTACCATAGTCATTCTTTGCTCCACTGTGATCAATACTTGACTGATCACACAGCAGATCAGACTGAACGGAAGAAAACATAATTGTGTCCAGATGTTATAAAGGTGTTGGCAGGCGTCTTCCAGAGCTACCCGATGAATTGGCATGAGAAGCAAAGCCCCATGAGCTTCCAGCTGAGCTGTCTCTTCTTCATGATCCCGGCAGCTAAGCTGGTCTGCCACCTCATTCCTTCTGCCCAGAATGTATTTGGCTGACAGGAAACTGCTTGCTGACATGTGCCACTACAGTCATCTTGTAACTCATCAATACCACAGTGTGACCCATCACATACTCTTGGAATGCTTGCAGGGCTAGCAATGTTGTTTGTATTTCCAAAACACTGAACAGATGAGGTTCGACTTCTAACTAAACACCTGAAACATACAGACTACTAAGCGTGTGCCTCGCCCGCCCTTCGATGTATAAGCTCAGGTCTATACACGCTTGACAACATTCTGCACAAGATGGTCAGAGAAGATTTAAGAGACACTACATACATAGGTAATCGAGGATAGTGCCTGATGCCTCTCCTTTGTTTACCTAGTAACTGAAATAATCCTAAACATCTGTTCCTGGCCTGAAAACATAACCCAAAAGCATCCAATGAAACGGTAATAACCATTTTTAGTTTTCTTTAAAAGAAAACTGTTAAGATGGCTTTGTCTGCCCGTCTGCACTTTTTCTGTCCTCCCTCAGATCTTAAAAACTATTGAGGCTATAGGGCTGCAAACTGGTATATTGATCATCCACTCTCCAATCATCAAACATACCAAATTGCAGCCCTCTAGCCTCAGTAGTTTTTTTTTTTTATTTAAGGTTAAAATTAGCCATGATCGTGTGTCTGGCCATGCTATAGGACAGGCCAAAACCGGGCCGTGGCTGAAAGTTTCATGGATCGCTGCTCATACAGCATTATACACTGTAAAGAAAACTCGACTGCGCCGAAGACACTTCGGCGTATTTTTTACTTGTTAATTCTAATCCTAGTTGTTGTTTGTAAAACCTAGTCTTCTTTGTAGACCTGGGCTTAGGACCTAATGGCAACTTAGAATTTAAATTTAACGTGAGCGCAACTTCCACTATTACATGTATCCCATAACACTTGTAGGTTTTCACAGGAAGGTTCTGTTAAAGAATACAAAAAAATTAAAAGTGGAGTCAATGAGGGACACCATAAATTCATGACAGTGCATGACTACATTTACCATCTTGTATACCACCCATCATTATGCTCAACCAATACCCACATATATATATTACAAGTACAGTCCACGACTGCTTGCAATATCTGAAATACAAATATTGGTGCATAAACACAAATATAATTAATCATACTTAAAATAACATATACAAGTAACTATCACTTACTTGCTAATTATAATCAATTACAACGACCAGTCACCACCACATTGTTAGTCTTCAGGATATATAATGTACCTTCATATTATCTACTAAGGGTTGTGATAGTCATTAGTTGTATAAAAAAATATTAACGTACCGTATTATGTAAAAGATATATGAGTACTCGAACTCTAAACCTTACATATCACAAAGCTTAGTTAACCAATATCACTCATTACTGAAAAAATATCTGTGGATGGTAACAATACTTCTAAATTTAAATTTATGTGTACGTTTGTAAGCAACCATGTTGGAAATTTATTATCAATCAGTTTATTAGCAAAAAGTGATCACTACAAATAAAATCTTTACCTTCCATATAAATAATTGTAATATTCGAAAACAGCGCGCATATAACTTCAAAGGCCATATTAAGTGGTATATTAGAGTAGAAAGCAGTTAGTCCTAGTATTTCAGAACTATATTTATAATGAACAATTTTAATACTGTAATATCTAAGAAGGATCCTGTTTCATAAGTCATCATTACTATTAGAAACTTCACGTACTCTCGGATATACTGAATTAACATCAAATAACATATCTCTATGATGATTATAGTTCCTGTCACATTCTGAAACACTGAATACTTTGTGAAAGGATTGCATGATTTTAGTAAAATTTTAGTCATTCATGTTTGCACGATCGACGGTGTGTTCACAGAGTACGTGGTTCATATGCATCATATGTTTTAGTTTACCTGTTGCTAACTAAACCAAAATCTCTCATCCAATTTGACAGAAACATTGATGCCCTGGAGCCATCGAAGGGCATGATGGCTCTCTTAGAGAAAACTGGAGTCTATACAAATACTTACTCAGAATTCCTTGGAGTTGGACAAAATTCAGTCCCCAAAGGTAAGGCAGACTCAGATCATTACTAATTTTGAATTATTAACTTTTATTTAGTCAGTCATTTGTAGGAGGTATTTTGTTTCATGTCCGTAAATATACATTCTCTCTCTCTCTCTCTCTCTCTGCATTCCTGGTGGACACTTTCTGCCTACGTTTCTATAGTAAAAGATCTGTTTATTGTCAAGAAAAGGAAAATGCATTCTAGATCGCATTAACGTTTCTGGGCTTCTTTTTATTTACATACGTCTATGGGATTTTAGATAATTAATATATCGGATAACTTTTCTTTCTTATTTGCGTTACTGTCTCAGTTTGCAGTTTGCATCAATGTCTCAATTTTAAGTTCTCTAAACTTTTAGGAAAATACTTATAAAAAGAAGTGGAAAGAGAACTGTGTTGGGTTAGCTTACAATAGAGTTCAACATATGGAAGGCCTCTGTTGAAAGAATACCCTTTGAGGGTATTCAATCTCTGCAGAAGTTTAAGCTTTAAAACCCTTGTCAACAGATACTTATGACGTCTTAGTCATCGCAGGTGGCATGGGAGAGGGCCACATACCTGTCAAAGGCATTGATGATATGATCAGAATAACAAAGTCTGGTAAGCTATTCACAACTATTAACTTGACCTGTTCTATGATTTTCTGATATCTAAACCTTATCTCTTAGACCTTAAACAATTCATCAAAAGTATTTCAAATATAAAGTTATGTATTTAGTCAATTTAGTCCTGCTATTGTCAAGTACTTTCTCTATAAATTTATATTACGAGAACTAACTGCATGTAAACTTTTCGGTATACAATAAATTTCGGTATACGATGAATTAAACAAAGGATCTATTAAAACATGGCAATTTGTAGCGAGTACCACATGAGTTTCAATGTCCAACTGTCCAAGTTTTCAATGAGTGAATTGTCATCAAATCAACTAGTGTTTTGGGAAGAACAATTCCTGCTATAGACAAACATTCGAAGTTACAAATTTGCTACCTCATTTTTTCTATTTCTCTCTTCATAAAGGAGGATTTGTCATCATCGTGATGAGGAAGGAGTACCTAGATTACGTCGAGGAATACAAGGACAAATTGATTCCTTACATGGATGAGATGGAAAAACAAGGAACGTGGACTAAGGTAACCTTCACATCAAAGCCATTATTATCAATATAATTAAATTCATCATAATTATCTTTACTTAAATGTTTAAGAAAGTGCTCAGTCTATAAAGTAACCTAAAATCAATTAGGATTTAATTTAGGACCAACTTTTAATTAAAACAACTCCTTGATATTTTGCAAAAAGCTTCAGTATGTGTCAAGTGTTGAATTGACTCCATTTTTATTAATATTCACAACGAGCAAAAATTCGTGTAAACAAGAATGGCATGAATATTTGTAAGAAAAACTGCCGAGAAAAAGCAATACAATAAATAATAAAATAAATAAAACGAAATATATTGAAGGGATTGAGAAAAAGTTAATAAAAAAGGGACCTCTGCAGAGGTCTCCATATATTTGTAGATCAAGGAAACACTTCGTAAACTACATTGGGTGGGCCAGGGCTTCCATGAGACAGGTGGTGTTACCACGCTCTGCTACCACTTGAATAAACAACTAGCCTAACTAATATATAACAGTTATTTAATTTACTTGTTGTATTGTTCGCCTAAGTCAGCTCACGACCTTAATAAACAAAAGAGAAACTTACGAACCCAACTAACAAACCCTAGTCGACAGCGGCCACAAACTAATGTTACCACCGCAAACTCCGTCTACCATACGTTTTGTGACGTCACAACAACACCCATTGCCGCATTCCAAACATATGAGAGCACTAGCTTTACGAACACCCAATAAAATTAACAGCTTACTTTGTCTATATTTCTTGAATGTATAACGGCTACACGTTTTTCACCAACCCATTTAATGAAAGTAACAAAATAATAATTATTAAATTTATAAAACTACATACATTATTCACGTGAATAAGAATTGTTTTTAATTGATCGCAAAGGCTAGATTGGCTACAAAAGTTTTCATCTTCTGAAAACGTACGTTTAAATCAACTGAACAAAATTTGTCGAGAGGTGGATCAGAGTACAGTTGGACTAGGTTAAATGAAAAGTTTCTAAGATAAATGGAAAATTAATATTCATACTCTGTGTTCCTAAATACAAATCTGCATTAATACTGGTTTCTATTAATATAACTAAACTTGCCTTCAACTATATCTCTACTCAATTACATTATTTGTAAGCATTAAAAACTTAAATCTTACCTTTAAATAAAAATTACATTTTTTTTCTATTGCAGGTTGAACTTAAAACCGTCCATAATTACTCTTTCAACAAGGATGGACTTGTCTTTACTTACAAAGTCGTATAGGTACTTTTGTTACATTTGTCTTACATTTGAAGGAATATGAAAAACATTCCGATAATTATATGGTCATATAATTTGTGTAGTAAATGTAAGACCCTTTATCCAACAGAAAGTAGGCTGCACATAGCCACCTATACATTTTTAATTTCACATTTTAAAACCTATTTTCGTTGCTGCTTTCATAACAGTTCTAGGAAAAACAGTTAACATTCAGAGCAACAATCCAAATTAATAAATGTTTTGTAAGAAATGAAGTTTAACTTAGCTGATCTGTCCTACAACAATTAACTTGAAAGGCATTAACATGTCAGAGAAGCAATACCTTTGTTTTTTAATACGCCCTATACTCCAGATAATAGAGCTTTATTACACTTAAGTGAATGATGAAAATATGTGAAACATTTTCGTAGACATTTACATCAAAGTTTTAATTGGATGGGTAAACAAACCAAATTCAATTCGCTGTCCTTACCGTGTAACTTAGCGTCTAATAAGTACAACTTAAATGTTGGAAAAGTTAAATCTGTAAATCAAATGACCATTAGAAAAAAATGTGACATTTTCAAATAAAAAATTCATGAAGAGCAAATTTACTTTAGGCGAGATCACTTACAATCTAAATCATCTTCAAAATGAATATTTAATGAGGTATATTTTCACTTACCTTCATCATTTGTTACTTAGCATTACCATTCTTGCATTACTTGCGCCCTATACCAGTTGTCCACAAAATGCTCTGTTTTGGCTTCTCACTAGTTCACGGATCTAATGGTTCATCTTTCACTTCCTATGCATGAGAGTATAGACAATATAGCTGATAAGAGTTCACAGCTTAATGGTATAAACAGATTCCCTGCCACAAAAATAAACAGCATTTCAGCTTTTACTTCAAGTCAATGTCATTGAAATAAGTCACTGGGCACAAATATAACTTAACTTTGGGCTGTTCCTGAAATTAAAAGTTAAAGAAAATAAAATAAATACAACCTATGCACTCATCACATTAATTAATGACTACACTAAAAGATCATTTAAAATATTGAACACCTGTAGATTTTTAATTTAAAAACAAGAAAATTTGATAAAAAATGTACAGCAGTCACAACATTATAGCCACTATTACCAGTACAGAAAAATAAAAATAAGACCAAATCATGAAATTCAACATCAAATACCATACGAATGGCTGCACTGCCTAATCCTTTTGGGTAACTGACAGAAACTGCACAACAGCAGCTAAAAAAAAAAAAAAGTAAATTCCATAGTGTCACCATTGGTAATATTTTCCCATAAACTCATTATTCAACTGCCACATCTTTAACTTTAGTTAGAAATTTATCATTAATAACTTTAATACCACCAAGTTTTATAAGGGTCATTACTGGTACTCTATTTGAAACTTCAAGTACTCTGAGATATATTGAATTAACATCAAATAACCTATTCCTGTTATTCAACGACAGTAAATCTACACACACACACAAATATATAATGCTTTTTCGTGTGAGGAAGATGGAAGTATCGAAGAATATTTCTATCTTGAGACAAGCAATTACTATGCAGCTGAATGAAAGAATCAATCGATGTGGGACGACAATAAACCTATATGAGCTCCTGGTTTTGTTTTATTCTGCAGAACCCTTGATGTGGAGGATTTTCTCCCGCTATTTTTACAAGTTTCATATTGATACTGATGAGTTCCTCTGCGCAAAAAGGTTACTTAAAAACCAAGTTTTGCAAACTGAAACACTTTGCATTCATAAATTTTTATTTAGTAGCTTTTGCTGTAAACAAAAAAAAGTTTGTATTTTTGTTTTTCTGTATAGTTCAGTGAATTGTTGCTGAATCTGTAATTATCTCAATTTCTGACAGCCCCCTTCTTATTGCCATATTTACTCCTTTCATGGCAGCCTCTAATTCAGCTACATTAATATGATTGAAGTCTGATTGTTTCCTTGACCACGCTGCATCTTCCACTGTATTTCCATCAATCTCCAATGCGAATCCCAATGCAATATTGTTTGCATCACATCAAGCTCTACCGTTGACAGCCCGAGGAACATACCGCTTTCCCTTAACAGGATCATCCGGTCTCACCCTCAACAACACCTCCCGCAATATATCAACTGCCTCGGCACCAGCAAAACCCTCCCATCCTGACCCTCCCGCTGCCCTGGGTAGTGGCCCATCAGCTTTCCACATACTAAAAATAATTCCCTTCGACTAAGATGAGTTAAGTCTTCCAGAATTAGGAGTTTATTACGTCTAAAAAATAACAGTTCTCCCTGCTTATTCTTCTCCAGTTTCAGTCCCAACGCAGCACCACCATCGAAGGGCTCAGGAGTTTTGGTAACTAACCCATAGTCGTTTAAATGATTTATAAGTTCATCCAGGTTACTTTACTCTCACTGAGTAGAATATCATCGGTGTGCGACTTTTTCCAAATTTTTGCCATTATTCTCAGTGCTGAATTCAGTCCAAAGCCTAGTCTTGTCAGACAATATGTTTTACCTTTATAATTTCACCAATCGATACTTCCAAAGCACTTCCGCTACTCTAATTTGTAACTAAGCAGATTTTAGGTCCACAATGGTTCCAGCCTCTGTTTGCCTCCATTCTCGAAGGTTTCATTGCAAACATCAGTTATTTCACCCCGTTTGAAAACTCACATGAGTATTCAATTCTCTAAAATCCAATACGGTCTTATTTTATTCTTGGTAGGATATTCAACAGCCAGCAAGGGTATAATACTCGTTTTCACATCTTTCCAGGGTACTAAAATACTTCCTCTAACTCATCCTTCAACTTCTTCAAAACCTTGTTTCTTGTCACCTTACAAACTCTTCTCATAGCAATGTATTTCATTAGTGAGAACTGGCGGCCTAGACTTCCATTTCCATTCCAATGTCCAACATTGTTAATCAAATGTAGCATTAAAGTCATGATCTTTAATTACTTCAGCAGTCTCCTCTATTTGTGAACCCTATTTTGCTTACTGATTGCTCAGCAACTACAACACAGCTTCTAACCCCAAATTCTACTATCCCACCTGCAACTACACCACCAACCATGTGATGAATAGCATCCATACCCAACACCACCTAAATAATGGGTAAGATTTGTTTACTCACTACAGCTTCATCGTCAAATTTAGCTCCTATTCCAATTTCCACCTGACATTTCACTTTTGAGCCATCATGTAACTTATCCCCTGCAGTGTCCAACAATATTTGAACTTACAACAGTTATTACACACCCAGTACCAACCAATGTCTTAGCAATACTACCGTTCACCTCAACATCACTAATCGGTAGTGAATGCGCCCTTGGTCCTTTAGTTGGGCAACTGTTGGCACACCAGTCACTCGACGCTCGTTTCCCTGATTGCACCTTGATGCTGTATGTCTGGGTTAACCACATCTATAACAGAATTTCTTTACGCCCGTTATTACAATATTTCTCGGCATATGTGGCCCTTCGCAACCGAAGCCAAATTCTTCAAATGAATGACTATTGCTCTGTCCACTATTCTCATGTTTGACAGTGGCCTGGCCAAAATGTCTTACTGCTGCAGTTACAGCCTAACCCTTGATGAGATATCACTCGTATTCATATCGCGAACACCGTCAGTCTGCTGTGATTCACAAGATATTTTATCAGGAAACCCATTAACAAACGATAAAACAACCAACTACTCCAAGCTAATACCTGAGAAACCAGCTAATGCACCCAAACTTCTCAGCTCATTAGCATATACTCTGCCAAGTTCATTAGTCCACCTCTTTTGTGATAATTTAGCAAAAGGTATGAACTCACTATCCGTAAACGCAGCTAATAACTTTCTCGGTATTATTTTACTTATGGACATTAATTGCTTTCAACATAAACTATAGGTTTTTCTGTTGTATTATGATGTGATTTGAATGATTTTGAGGTTTATTTCCATCGCAAATGAATACTTATCCTTCCCCGGCAAATGATATACTGTATACATAATTAATAAAATTACGACTTGTCAGCATACTGCACCCCCTCCATAGCTAATACGGCAAAACTGTGTACTGATTACAGTTTTGCCGTATTAGCTATGGAGAGGCGGGGTGCAGTATTCTGACAAGTCGTAATTTTATTAATTTTTTATATATCATTTGCCGGGGAAGGATAAGTATTCATTTCCGATGGAAATAAACCTCAAAATCATTCAAATCACATCATAATACAACAGAAAAACCTATATTTTATGTTGAAAGCAATTAATGTCCATAAGTAAAATAATACCACTTTCTCTCAATAGTATCAGCATCAGACTGTTCTGTATCAGTTAACACTAAATACACAGGCAAGGCGTCGCCCCCTACGTATAAAGGCAAAAACTTGCTACATCCTAAATTTTCTGCGGCTTGGCTACCAATTTAACTTTCTTCAGCCACGCTACTACATCTCCCTCACAGGTAAACGGTTTCAACATTTCACATGTCAGTCCTTGGATGCCATAATAATGCCTAGATGGACTGTAAATTCTTACCTTATTACGATAGAGGAACGGCCACACAATTACTTAGAGACGCCGACACAATACCCAGAAAGAGCGCTCGCAACCTACCTAACCCCACCAACTCAAAATTCAGACAGACCCACTCACCCGTCGTTAACCATCCCAACCAGGTTGCCACTCCACATACCCAGCAGGGTTGCCAGAAAGAAATAGCTGCCAATAATTCTAAAATCTACTTCACCTACCTATCTCAAAAAAATTTTAATTACTGACAAAATACAGCAGGTGTCATCATTCATCACGATAACAAACATACTTAAGACGAGACTTGACAGACCAGAACCAGCTTTCTCTAGGCCTACTTACTGCCAAGCATGTTCAATAAAGAGCAAGATCTTTCTTACTTTATATTATCTGATATATGTAGCATTACGGTGTTTTGATTTCAAAACTGAAATCACCACTGCATTTATGTGCCCCGATAGTATGCTGAAAATATAAGACATGTTCACAGCGTATGCGCATCTTTGCTAATAAGACATTTATCTGACTGACAAAAAATATTAGTTAAATTAACTTCAGTATGCTTTGCATATCCGTGAAATGTTATTCCATTTTCCCTTGAAGCATTCATGTGCCTATTTCTGCAGTCATAAGCCGTACAATGAGCGCAAATAAATAAATAAAAAATCGCAGGTCACGCCAAGCGCATACTCAATTTCTCTGCAGTGCCAACCTGGTGGCAGCACGCCAAACTACCTGGCTAGTACGAGCATCATAACATCAATTGTTACTGAACCCAGTGGTGTAGGAAAGTTGATGAACACATACCAAATACAAATTCAGCAGATCTTATAACTGATATACGGTGATTACGCGTTACAGTTGTTGAAGCTGGTTTTTTTATTGCAAAAGTAATATATAAACCCTTATGATTAGATATTTTTATGAATTGTTGAACTGAACGTGTCAAGACGTCTTCTTTACTCATTAATTACGATCATGTATCGCATCTACTAACGCAGCAAGAATCTCATGTATATATTTGAACGTAGAATTTCCTGGCCTTTTCGCCAATATATATTTTATCACTGTATGTACATTATGTCTCTTGTTATTGTTATTTGATTGACTGTTAACAAACACAAATTGCTCTCACGCAGCGTACGGATCACGGAGACCTGGGGTCGGGCACCACGTTTCCGTCTGCACGCTGCTATGCATACCTTATGCCCAGGTAATAAATCAGCGTCTTATGTAATAGTAAGATCCCCGCTGTTTGGTGCTAATTCCTACACTATTTTCGGCAGTTTCACGGATTATCACTCACCCTTAGCAACTGTTTTTGTTGGATTGTCGTTGACGTTTGGAAGCGCTTATCTTGTGGACGTCTATTGGATACCATGACTCGACATAAGAAGAAACGACCGCCGCCTTCTGGTTACTTTACGGACGAAGCTCGCCCTCCTGCTTCGAAGAGGAGACCCGGAATCGACCAGGCAACACCTCAACAATCTACCCACCTATTTTCCCCTTCGTCCTCCTCTTCCTAGCAAACCCTTCCTCCTCGACCTCCGAGGTCCTTGGACCCTCGTCCTCCTCCTCCTCCTTCCTACCCCAGTCCCCCTCACTGTTTACTCCCTCCCCTCCAGTCTCCGACACGAATGAGTACCCTCCATTACCGAAATTTCGAGTGTTTCCAGCTGAAGGATGGACCTCGTAATCTGCAGTAGTGGCCCTTCAACAAAGCAACCTTGGCATCAACATCTTAGCACGGCCGAACCACAGAGGAGAATTCACCATTACTCCAAAAGATCGAGCAACAGTCGACCTCCTGAAGGACAACACAGAATTTCAGTTACTGAGCCCACATGAGAAGCTAAACAAGGCCATCATTTGTAACTACCCAACAGAGATCCCTCTGGATCCTCTTCTGGAGCTCCCCCATATTGTGAATGTTGAGAGGTGCTTAACCAGAGATAAAGCACCCTCCCGGAAGATCCTCGAACTGGTCCCAAGCCAAGTATGGCTTAGGATATGGGGATATTTCCCCACATAGGAATTCACCCCCAGAGCCTCTCAGGTGCTACAAATGCCAGCGCTACGGCCATCACCAGGACCGTTGCAGAGGCCCTGCCATTTGTGACATCTGCAGCAAGAGGCATGAAACAAAGCTATGTCTGGAAAAGTTGAAAAAGGGGAACCTACGACACCTAAGTGCCCCAACTGTTCTGAAAAACATCATGCACGGTTCAAACGTTGCAGTGCCCGACTATCCCGCATTGCACAGTTGAAAGCAAGAGCCAATCCATCAAGACCAACTCCTACACCAGCACTGGCACCTAGACGAACGAAACCCCCAGAGCAATAACTACCAAACAAGTGGTGGAAGCAGCGCCTGTTTTGTGTCACGAGAAAGGGACTCAGGCTGAGCAGCCAATACTCCCAACCCCTCCTCCCCAACCCACTGCAAACCTTGAACCCGTTTTGTGTCACGGAAAAGAGACTCAAACTGAGCAACCAGCACACCCAACTCCTCAATCAACTCAAACCTCTCCCCTTCCTCGTCAACCCACTCCACAACCCGTCATCGAATCGCTTGGCAACCAGGAAGAACAAACACCAAAGTTGCTTTTAACTACAACAATCCTCTTTGGCATCCTAACCAAAACCGTTTACAATGCGAGGCATAAATGGGGATACAACCCAAAAAACGATTGGAAACATTTAAATGGTTATCTGAAGGAAATCCACAATCAATATGGCATTTCCATTCCCGACGATTTCCTCAGACAGCAACTCTGATAGTAGTCAATCCATTGATTGGCTACTAACTCCTGAGTCCTGTCTCCACCTAAAATTCGTCTTTTCTCCTCTTTTCGGCAGCCTCGCGTCTAACGACTGAAACTTTTCAACTGTCACTCTAACTACCACTTAGGCTATTACTTCTATTTGTGTTGCTTTCTCTAGAGCTTCAAATTCTTCATTCTCTTCATCGATCCCTACCACTAAAAGATCGATGCTTTTTTCTGTTTTTCAAAGTAAGTTAAATATGATATTAAACCTCCATAGATTTTCTTTTTTCCGATGATTGATATTTCATTTTCCTTACTGGCCATCTACCACTTGCCAGGACTCGCTACTATCGCTCTTTCTCCCCAATTGACGGGTGCCTTAGGGCTCAAAGAGGTTTGCAACCTCGCCTGTTAACCTTTCATTTCACACCACTCACTGGCATGCCCATCAATTACAAATAAAGCACTCACCTACATATCCTTAATTTCACCTTCACATCAAAAAAATTACTTATGGGCTGCTCTATGAGCAACAGCCCGTACTGGCATAAGGCCAGCTTAATCAACAACAACAACATAATAAATCAATCGGTACCCAGTTCTGTCTTCTTTGACCTTACAACTGGTGACCCAAGGAGCGACGGTAAACACAGCAGTTTTGGCTTCCCTATTAACGGACTCACTACGGCCGCTTTACCTTCAGAGAGCCTTGAACGGAACCATACAGTAACAAAGTCTAGACCTCTGAAAGCTCCTTCCTCGGAGAATACCCACACCACTAACGGACTAATTACGGCGTACCTTCTTCAGGTACGTTCTGGCGTTCTCGAATGGTTTGGCCTTGCCATTTACGATTCACGTCGTCCGTATTCAGAAGTCATTAACGGAACCACACAGCATATAGTTTTGACTTCTGATGAGCCTCAAACACCATTAACGGACTAAATACGGTGCTTGTTTCGCGTTTTGGTGTAAGTCAAAATGTCAGACACTGAGGTAAAAAGTCGTTCCGAGGACACACACATCCTCTGCATCCCCCTCTCGCCTTCGACGGCAGCAATAAGCCAGGCGATGAAACTGCCACCGTTCTTAAGGCAAAATACCGCATCCTGGTTCCTGCGGGCAGACGTCCATCCGTGTAGCTAAAATTACAGACGAGGGAAACAAAGCGGACGCCACCATGACAACGCTGCCAGAGGAGGTCTTCAACAGAATCACCCCATGGTTGGACTCGCAGCCAGGGCCGGATTTAGAAATTAGGGGCCCTGGTGCACTTACGTTTAGGGAGGCCCCCCCCCTCCCCAAAAAGAAATTGAATCATCTATAAAGAAGAAAGTTTAATTAATTTATCAAACGAGGAAATGGGTAATGTAAGGTTTTGAATCAAGTTTTTTTTTTTTAATTCTTAGAATTTCATAGACTAAGAATAACTTTGGCCACATTACTCAGTTTATATTATATGGCAAATTGTGATCAAGAAAAGGTATGGATTATTATGGTGCATATATTTCTTCAATTTTAAATTACTGTTAATTTTTTTTACAGTGCCTACAAAAATTCCCTCCTTCTACACCTTACCTTAGTAAATTCTTTAACTAAATCATCAAAATGTATCTTTTTTATAACACTACTTTCTACATCTAACGAACATAAAACACTTAACCTTTCATCAGTTTATTGAGGTCCTAAGATGATTTTTATTAGTGCCAATTTGCTAAATGACCTTTCTCCTGAACAATTAGTAACCATCATGCTAAGATATATTCTAAGTGCTACACTAACATTTGGAAAGGTATCAGCAAGCCCTTCATCATGTAACAAAATTGCCTGTTGGGATGGAGTGACACATGATCTGAGCTTGGCAAAAGCTGCAAATTGGATAATTTCCTCAGCAAACACACTACTGTCATTGAAGTCCTTAGGAAAAGCACTGACAAATTTCTCAACCTCTGTTTTTATCTCAGCATCAGATAAAGTTCATAAATTGACTACTACTTTGAATCTACCATACACCAATTGGTTTGCTACCTCCGTTGTTGTCAGGCAACAGACAATTGATCTAAAATGACATTGAAAGTTTCACATCTGAATTTTTCTCTGGGGGAAAAATCTACTTCCTCTGAGGCTGAAGTTGTGTTTGTATCATATCGCTTATTTCTCTTTCATGGCCTTTCTTTAGCTGATTTGTATTCTGTGTTGCCACATAAATTCTTGGCCTCTAGCTCCAGCTCTTCATACTTTTCTCTAAGTGATTTTAGAAACTTTTTGGGGGGCCCCCTCAGACAGGGGGTGCCTGGGCAATTGCCCCCTATGCCCCCCTATAAATCCGGTCCTGCTCGCAGCTGGGCAAAGTCAAGTACAAAGACCTATGAAAGAAACTCATAGACACATACTCCATGCCCATCCCAGAGAGAGCCCAACGCGCCCTTGACCTGTTGAACCAGCCTGTGGGGGACGCATCACCCAGGGACGCCTGGGACGAACTACAAGGTCTCCTGATGTTGCCATGCTTCGACTTAGACGGATGGAGGAAGGAGATCAGCTTGTCGTGGGAAATATTCCCGCGGCGCCTTCTGCAGGAGGTGAGGGCACAAATCGTGGAAGCAGACGCGCTCGCAATGGACGCATTGGTGAGCGTCGCACACAAACTCCATGAGGCCACCAAGGCCTCCAAGCACGCTGCAACACCTGCAGCCTGCAAGCAGAAGAAGCCGAGGAGGGGGACACACATGTAGTATACAGGAAGGAGCTGCCGCAGCAGCAGAAGATGAGGACAAATCCAGCCTGGTGTTACTTCCATCGGAGGTTCGGAAAGGACGCCAAGAATTGCAGGGCCCCCTGTTCTTTCACAAAAAACTTGGAAGGCGGCCACCCATAGCAGCAATGGCCGCAAACCTTAGAGAATCCCAGCCAGTAGGATTCTTCATCCATGACGCCATATCGGGATGATGGATGCTGATAGACATGGGGGCTATGCAGTCGGTATTTCTGCCGTCAGGGGAGGACCATGACAGCACGTCCGGCGCTGCAGCTGCACTAGTGGCTGCAAATGGAAGCCCCATCCGCTGCTACGGAACTCAGATCCACAGAATATCCATCCTGGGCCATAAATACGAATGGCCCTTCATCATCGTGGATGTCAAGTTTCCCTTACTAGTTGCCGATTTCCTTGCACAACATGGACTGCTGATAGACGTCGGCCGAAAACACCTGCTGGATACCGGAACCTGCTGCTCCCGACCGCTCTCCACCAGACAGGGAATGCCCGCCATATGTTCCATCTCATCGAACAAATATAGCGCCCTCCTGCACAAATTCCCAGATGTCTTCAAGCCAGAACTACGTCAGGTGCCAGGTACCCAGGCCAAGCACAGCATCCATCACCACATCACTACCACAGGCCCGCCGACACATGCCAAGTTCCGCCGCCTGCCACCCAAGAAACTCCAGGATGCTAAACGAGTATTCGCCGAGATGGAAAGGATGGGTATCTGCACAAAGGCATCGAGCCCATGAGCGTTCCCCCTCCACATGGTGAAGAAACCAGATGGTTCGTGAGGCCCTGTGGGGACTATTGTCAGCTGAACCTAGTGACAACACCGGACCACTATCCCCTGCCACACATGCAGAACCTAACAGGAGCCCTGCATGGGGCCAAGATATCCACAAAAATGGATTTGCTCACGTCCTATTTTCAGGTGCCAGTACATCCCGACGACGTTCCAAAGACAGCCATAATCATGCCATTCGGGACATATACCTTCTCCTACTGGAACCACATTCCAACGCCTGATGGACAGCATCTTGGGGGAACTATCTTTCTGCATCTGCTACGTGGACGGCATCCTAATCTTCTCCAGGTCCCCGGAGAAGCACCTGGGCCACAGGGCTGTGCTGAAACGCCTCCAGGAGAACGGATTAGTCGTCAGATTTGACAAATGTACCTTCAGAGTGGAGAAGGTAGACTTCCTGGGACATGAGGTCTCTCCGACAGGTGTCCGCCCCATGGCCTCCAAGGTGGATGCAGTGAAGGATTTTCCAACACCAAAAACGATCAAGTCCCTGCAGGCAGGAGTTCCTCGGCATGGTCAACTACTACTGACGATTCGTGCCGGACATCGCCTGCATCATGTATCCCCTAACCGGAGTGCTGACGGGGAAGCCAAAAGCACTGACTTGGGAAGCCCTGCAGCAAAAGGCGTTCGAACAGACGAAGGCAGTCCTCACCAAAGCCACCACCTTAATATATCAAGACCCCACCACCCCTCTGAGACTTACCATCGATGCCAGCAACGTCGCTTGCGGAGCCGTGCTGGAGCAGATAGTAGACGGTTCCCCCCCTGCCCGCTTGCCTTTTATAGCCGCAAGTTAAAGCTGCCAGATACCCGCTACAGTGCATTGGATTGGGAACTGCTGGCAATCTACCAAGCCGTGCGGCACTTAAAGTACCTCTTGGATGGCAGCCCATTCACCGTCTTGACAGACCACAAGCCGTTGGTACATGCGTTCACGAAGGCGGGAGACGCATGGTCGGCAAGACAGCTATGGCACCTGGCTGCTATCTCCGAATTCGGATGCACCATCAGTTATGTCCCTGGCAAGAAGAACCGGGTAGCCAACGCCCTACCAAGGATTGAAATAAATTCAGTCCACCTGGGCATAGACTATGAAGGCCTCGCGAAGGAACAGGCCGCACACCAGGAAACAGCAGCCTACTGCAGGGCACTTACTGTACTGAAGTGGGAAGACGTGCCAATTGGTGAATCCGGATCGACACTTCTCTGCGACACCAACACAGGACACCCACGCCCCCTGATACCCGCGTCACGAAGAAAGCAGGCATTCAACATCATCCACAGGCTGTCCCATCCATCAGGACGAACAACAACGCACCTGATGACAGAAATTCATGTGGCACGGGATCAGGAAGGACATACGAGGATGGGCGAAGAACTGCATACCATGCCACACAAGTAAGATCACAAGGCACACGGAATCAGGCATCGGAGACTTCCCTCAACCACGACGGCGTTTCGGGCACATCCACGTAAACGTTGTAGGACCTCTGCCGCAATCAGGGGGCGTCAGATACCTCCTGACAATCACAGACCTTTCCACAAGATGGCTGGAAGCAATCCCAATGGTAGAAGCATCAACAAGCGCCTGCATGGAAGCCCTACTATCAAGTGGGATAAGCCGTTTTGGTGTGCCGGACAATATAACTACAGACAGGGGCCCCGCATTCTTATCGGAACTCTGGATCTCCCTGGTACGCCTGATAGGAACAACACTCCACAGTACGACGGCATACAACCCTGCGGCCAACGGTATGGTGGAGAGGACCCACCATTCATTGAAAGCAGCTCTGATGGCACATTGCACTGACGAGAATTGGAAGGTGCAGCTGCCCTGGGTCCTGCTGGGTCTCCGCACTGCACTGAGGGCAAATGGTGAGGAATCTCCCACAGAAAAAGTCTACGGCGAAGAATTGGCTGTACCTGGAGAATTCTTTCCCACGGAGCCGGACGACCCGGATACACCCCTTCCAAGACTAAGAGAAATTGCAAAGAAGTTCGCACCCTGCCAGAAGACTTTCGCGGACAGGACCCAAAACTTCAGCCCAGAAGACCTGAAAACGTGTACACACGTCTTCATGAGGAACGACGCCCACCGCCCACCCTTGACCAGACCACACAGAGGACCATACCCACCTCGTCAACATCCATGGGTGGGAAGACTGGATATCTATCGACAGGCTAAAGTCAGCCTTCCTAATGGACAGCGGAACTCGAAAGGAAACCGGCAGACGTCCCAGAATTCTTCCACAAAACAAGACCTCGGCATCCTGAAATGAGGCCGAGGACGTCCCAAGGGCTGCACTAAGGATGTCATCCGCCCGGCAAAACTGCCAGACGACTCAGCAGTCAAAACCGCCCCACAACCGCAGATATCAAGAACTCAAGGTCGGCTCCTGCTCCCAAGAAGATACCGTGATTTACATTCAACAGGTCTTCCAATCGCTATTTCATAATAATTGTCTTGGGGGGGGTGGGAGTACTTGTAAAGACGTCTTCGTTACCCATTAATTACGATCATGTATCGCATCTACTGTATTAACACAGCAAGAATCTCATATATATATTTGTATGTAGAATTTCCTGGCCTTTTCGCCAATATGTTTTATCACTGTATGTACATTATGTCTCTTGTTATTGTTATTAGATTGACTGTTAACAAACACAAATTGCTCCCACTCAGCGTACAGGTCACAGAGACCTGGAGTCAGGCACCATGTTTCCGTCCGCACACTGCTATGTATACCTTACGCCCAGGTAACAAATCAATCAGTACCCAGTTTTGTCTTCTTTGACCTCACAAACTGAATATAGAATTTAGGCCAAAGGCCAAGCACTGGGACCTATGAGGTCATTCAGCAATGAAACAGAAATTGACAGTACAGTAAAAGGTTTGAAAGTGTAACAGGAGGAAAACCTTTGCAGTTGCACTATGAATCAATTGTTGGGAGAGGGTTGAAAGTAAGATGGAAGAAAGAGAACATGAAAGGAGGCACAGTAAAAGGAACGAAAGGGGTTGCAGCTAGGGGCTGAAGGCACACTGCAAGGAACCTTAAGTAATGCCTACAGTGCATCGCATGAGGTGCACTGACGTCACTAACCCCATACTAGGATGGTTCCAATATGTGTGAACCTTAGCTTGTTACAAGTAGTCTGTGCTGACGTCTGAACTTCTGAAGGCGAGATTGGTGACTCAAGTTACAGGCTGTTCCAAGCGTGAGGTCAGCCCATATTACACGTTGCACGTAACCAAGTCCAAAACCAATTGGTTGTGCTAGTGACTCCATTAGTTAATCAGCATTATAATGTTAAGTTTAGTTTCCTTTCCTATTTAATTAAGTGATATTATTTTCAAAAAGTTTTATATTCCTAAGAAGCATGGAAGATTTTTTTTTACCTGCACTGTTGCTTAATGGCTTGGCTCAAATTTTTGAAAATTCCGTACCAAATTCTTGTTCATTTCATTAAAAGGAAATTTTTCTTATATTTACCTCCCAATGTCACCTTTCAAAGAGCATAGTTAACTCTAATTCATTAAATATATCTACAGTATACAGTACAGTACTCTATGTAGCAACCTTTTCTATGATATTTACACATTTAACATAACCTTAATTTCAGAGCTGTATCCAAGTAAAATTTATTGTAGTATACTATATTTATAAAAATGTACTTGACTGATTATTGGAATAGGCATACTTGTACAATTGGTGCATGTCCCTCACTTTCCGATAGCTACAAGAACAAGAGTAAACAATGACTAGCTTTAAAAGAGAACCCAGACCATATGCAGAAAAGAACTCTAAATGACAATGCAAAATTACCCCCATGCCTGGAAATTAATACAAATCAGCCATGGGAACTATAGGCTTGAGATTACATACTATAAGCTCTTCAGTCATGTATGCTTCACCTGTCGAGCCTAGCCATCTTAATTTAGGTTAATATGTCACCCTGACTCCTCCATCTGTAAGAGTAACAATACACACAGACGCCTCATTGACAGGTTGGGGAGGCCATTGGGAGGACTGCCAGTGGGCAGGGAGGTGGTCAGCACTTTAAGGAAGTGTCATATTAATTCTCCCGGGAACTGATGGCCATCTTTTGTCTCTCAAAAAAACTCAAACCTCCAGAAGAGACACATTCTGTTGGTTCTAGTCAACACGACCGCAATGTCCTGCATAGGTAAATACCTTACTATAATGTATTTATACACTTTTGTATAATAATCTTTACGATAAAAGAGTACCTCTTTAATAAAACGTCATATTAATCAGTCAAATATGATAGTAATTCCTTTCCCCATAAGACTTGGCATTAATATAGACAGCTTCTAAGCTGAAACTAAAACAATATTTTACAAAGTTAATGATTTTATTACAAAGACAGGAGGTTTAAACGTCAAATATTTTTCAAATAGAGAACAGTATTATATACAGACATTCACATTTATAATCAAAATCTCAGCAAAAAACAAGTTATCTTGAAAGTACCAGTAAATTTTAATTTTAAGCATATGGTTTCACTGGTCCTCATCATCTTCTTAAATCTTAAGCCTTTAGTGCTGGCTCCCATCTTTAAAAACGTCTGCAAAAACACTCAACTCACTTTGTTCACCAGATGGATTTTCTACTAATTCATCTTTCACACCTGTAAAGTACTGTACTTCAAAAAGTAGGAAACCATTATCAAACTATTAAGAGAAATCTTGTAAAAGAACACTTCCTTTGACAATCTATGTCACGTACAAAGATAACTGAGTATAATAAAATAAATACCCAAAGCATGCTATATAGTTCATACATAGTCTATATCAACAATGACCCTTTATCAAGTACTGTACTAAAAACCCATCTAACTGTCTTAAACAATTTTCATTAAATTTGAAAAGGTATCTGTTACTATCAAGATGCAAGCAAATGACAACTCTACATATACTATTTTATAACTTATTCTTGTTCCTTTTATATTCTTTATAATATCATTTCATCATCATCGCTAATACTATATTTTGGGAATAACATTTCTAACTTGGGGATTTATAATTTGATAATTGCTTCAGAATAAAAGAGCAATGACTTTTCATGTGCCATATATAAGAATCCTTTACTTCACTTAAAACATAATGCCAAAACATAAATGTTCAATGAGTGATTCAATTGTAAAAAAACTACAGTCATTCTCGTGAGAGAACATTTTTTCAAGGATAGGGAAAGAAATCCTATCTATTTTGCCATCAATCACTTAATGTCTTAAGACAGCTCAAACAGTCCATGTGAGGAACAAACGAAAGATGAAAAAAAGAATGCTTTAAACTTTTCATGATGTAAAGTTGATGTTGATGTCACTTTGAATTTGATTACCTGCACTTTATTGTACAATTTCAAAAAATGGAAAACATCTAAAAGAAAAAGTCAAAATAACATGTTGAAGTTCATGACCACATTTGACATCATCAGAATCTCAAGGGGATAAAAACTGTGTCTCCACCCATTATATAAAACTCGCACTTTACTTCAGCTGAAAAGCTACTGGGGTGTGAGGTGATGAATTAGACTTCTACCCCTCTTTGTCTAACTAGATACCTAGTTATTTTTATAAAACATGCACTTATTTGTGAAGATGCCATGTCCACAGGTGAACATTAAAACAATCCACTAAGATGATAAAATTAAATTGTAAATAATTCATAACTGCATAATAAATGGTCCCTTTATTTAGTGAAGACAAGAACTTCAAAACTAAATTTGTAGTACAGCTAGAGTTTGAGAGTCACATTCATCTCTTTAGAGATACTCTTCTGAATCTGGTTGCAAAATAACAAATATATATGTGGGGTATTAGTGCCCTTATGGCTATAAGAACTATCATCATTAGTTCATTTTGACTTTTTAGAGAGGAAACAAAAGTTTAAAGAAAGATCATCACTTTTTTTAGTAGCAAACATACTATATAGAGGAGAGAAGTGTTATATATTTATTCAGGGAGAATATTTATAAATTCCACGATCAATACCAATAAATTACAATGCCTGTCTTGGTCATTACAAGGCTCACTGCAGCATCTGGGCTATCCTTTGCAAATGATCCTGCAGATCTGTAACAGAATAAGTACATAAGGATAGAATGATAAGGAAGAATTCAGTAAGCTTATACTGTCCTGCACATATTTATAAGGTAGTAACCATGCAAAGCTGAACCTGTTGTGATGAACTGGCATATAATTTTCTTCGTATTTCTACAGGTATATCCATATATTGCACCAATATTAATATAAGTAAACTTTCTCACCTGCTGGAAGAATTGGTGGAATGATGGTTTCCTGTATCTTCACCTTCAGAATCATTGATCCAACCTCTACTTCTTGCAAATGGCAAAAGACTAGATCGTTGTAAATAGACATACTTAATCTGAAACAAGTAAATGCAAAGTCACAAATCACATTCTCATGTAAAAGGGCTTCATAAGTGACATAGACATGTCAAATATGAAGCCCTTCTCAAACTTAAAAGTTAAGGGCAAAGTTATATAAAAAAAAAAATCTAAAAAATCTGCAACCATAATTTCACATTTTCAAAAATAATTTTTATAATAAGGACATACACGTTAATGAAGAGACATAAAGACAATTTCCTTTCATAATATCTATGTAAGTTGGTCTACCTTTGTACCAAACTTGTTTGAAATCCTTTTAATTGTGCATGACTTGCAAAGACAACTTCAGTATGATAAACAAAATTACTGACAATCTCTCTTCATGGACATTTATACATAACATTCTACAATTGCTCAAAGTCTGACTGAAACGCTGTCAACTTTGTACGAAGAGTTACAATGACAAGGCAAGTCTGGCAGACTTACAGGCAACAATCTCCCTTCACGCACAGTTATGAATGATGGTCTACCACTGTGCTAGTTGAAAATCCATTCAAGAACGTAGGAGAACTGCACTGACAATAAATACGAAGACTAACAGTCTTCTTTCATGCATATCTACTTCTGAAATATTAGGTGGGACCCTTCACAGCACACACACAGACCACAACACACAGTAACACAATGACCAGCAATGCTGCTAGCAATGCAACGGAAGCCACATGATCCAGGGAAAGCACTGCTTATAAAGACCACTTGCAAAACATTCACAATAGCAGCAAATGATTATCAGACTGGACAAAGTGGGAAAATGCTCATTACTGCGTGCATTGATACTTTCTGGATGCCGCCAATTAGAAACCAATATATTTAGGATACATGTCTACCACCCATTAAAAAGCAAAAAAAAACACGACGACACGCGTTTCCACAAATGGCAGGCAACCTTACATAAAACATGAGTGCTTTTCCACTCACGCACCGTCTACCATACGCTACTGAAATTATGACATCTCTGTGTCAGCATATTAAAAGTGATAAACAAAGTGATGTATTGTATGGTGACTGTTAGGTGACACTGTGCATTGTTATTTTGATTGGTGTAAGACAAATTGGAATTGTGAAAAAATGTGAAAATCTGTAGAAAAATGTGAAAATCTGTAGAAGTGATAATAGATTAGCATAGATGAAAGGATGATTCAGTTTAAGGTGGTTTGGTCATGTGGAAAGAATGAACAATTGGTTGGTGAAAAGTGAGTACATATTACTGAACAGGAAAAAATAAAGGCTAATATCAATCACAAGCAATAATAATTCATTCAAACTAAATTTCAAAACAAATATAAATCAAATACTATGATTCACTGAAGATAACAATGTGCAAGCAATGAAATACCTAAAAAAGCAACACGTTTGGGGATGGTTTCTGGTACACAAAGAGTAAGTCCACTTGAAAGCAGATAAAATAAAAATTTGATAAGTTTCATAAGTGAGAGAAAAATTATCCATTTCTGTAGGGGGGCCTCAGCCTTCTAGTTACCTACGGCTGGCAATACTTCTGGAATTCAGCACCTGGTATGACCACCAAAACCAGCAAGATAATACTTTTTGTAAAACATAAGTCTGTTATATGAATACATAAAGATACACAAACAGTATGTGACACTGGGCACCATTATAGAATTTATGCATGTTGCAGAACAAAAGTAAACATGATACCCCTGGGATGGTTTGCTCAAACCAACAGTGAACACTCAGAAGTTAAAACATTAAGGACAGTTATGTACAAGTACACAAAAGATTTGTCTATAAATAATTTCACCCATATTACAGTATGTATATCTCCTTTCTAAAGATTCTATAGCATAATTTTACTTTCGTAAAGTAATGCAATGTTATACAGTCCTCCATGTTTTACCTACCCGTTTGGTCATTTTTGTAGGATGTAATTTCTTAACTTTTTCTCCTTCTTTGTCCAATATATCATAGAACGTATCTTGGAAATCTTTTGAAGACATAACTTCTCGAGAGACCACACTGTGAGTTTGTGAACGCTCTTTACGAACCACAGCTTTGTGCTTTTCAATTGCACTAAATAACTGAACAACACCTCTGAAACAAAGTTAATATTATTGTTATTGCTATTTCTCTCTCTCACCATTCAAAGTGCAAATATTCTTACTTAACAAGCATAAAAGGACATAAACTTGAAATGCGGTCTTCCATAAAAAATGTCTGTGATAAAAGTTAGAAACTGAAAAGCAAGGTTAAAAAATAACACATTTACAAAAATAATACAACACAAACACCAAACAATGGAAAAACTTGTAATTTCATATGGTGCTTAAAAGTAATATCAGAGGCACTCTCAAACAAATAAGAATTAGTATCAATAACACTGCAAGGGAGACTGTTCCTAAGTTTTACAGCAAAGGAAATGAAAAATTGCTGGTATAGGGCAGCATGATGTAGTGGCATCTGAACAGAGCATGGGTACTGGCACTCTTACAAGGCGAGATATACTAGAGTATTTCCTTATATGCAGACACTACAAAAATTAAAAGCAGGAATTATCCAATGGCTAAAAGTCTAAGATATCTTGAGATAACTTTGTTGGGTTGACAAATGATAATGCAAGGTGTAAAGCCACCAATAATTGCTGACATTTCAACTTGCCTAAAACAGATCTTGCAATAAGTACAGGATTGGATCCCATCTGATGAAAGCATCGGAACATCTTCCAAGACAAATCATCTAAGTTACCAGTAAAAATACCAGCTCCATTGGTATCCAGTACATGGGAATCAGAAGTTGAAAGAACTAAGAAAACAAATGTTTTAAAGCCAAGAAAGACATAATATAAGTTTCATCTCTATAGCATATCTCCACAAATATTTTCTTTCACAAATAGTATTATGTATTCCATTAAATGATATTTTAATGATAAAATAAAGTTTGTTCATACTTACTGGCAGATTCTGGAGCTCAGTCTCGAAGGTCGACAGGATCTTCTGCTTTGCTGCGGGTTCAACTCTGTTCAGCCTACAGTAGCAGTTGTCTTTGCATGGGAGATACCCCCATGGCATCACCCAAGGACGCTGCTTCTTTAACATCCATTTTACTTGCCTCAACTAGTTCTCCTGCACTGCTAGAGGAGATAAAGGTAAGTAGTAAGTGAAGAAATGCATGCACACTCCTCCCTCCTCCTTACCCAATTCTGCCCCTCTTCCTTTTGCAGGAAGTAGACCAGGAAGCCTTCTCACAAGAGTTCCCACCACTTTAAGTGAGCCTCCCTTCTATGGTCTGTGGTGGTGTTTGCTTACCTACAAGTAGAGATGTCTACCATAGGTGGGGTTAATGTTGGGGTTACTGAACTTGCTAGGAGTCCGTTGTTTTCCATAACACTTATTGTTATGATGACCCTGATGGTACCTTCACAGCCACAAGCCAAGTGTATCCCAATCTACTGAGCCTTCTCATTGAGGGACTCGATAGATTCTTTCATGACCATGCAGCTTTAGCAGCCCTATTTGCTGAGGTACCACCAGCTCATGAAACCAGTTTTGTTTCACGGCTGGATACTAACCAGCAGCTCATGTGAAAGAGATTTTCTTGCAGACCTGCACAGACAATGCAATAGACCATCTATAAGTCCATGTCAGTTATGTCTCATTCTAAGTGGTTCACCTTCCACTGATGTCAAAAAGGAATACAGTAAACCCCCCATATTTGCGTTCTCATGGTTCGCGGAATCACGCATTCGCGTGTTTCTCTGTGGAACATATCTAGCCATTATTCGCGGAAAATTCGCCCATTCGCGGTATTTTTCACTGAGAAATATTCACTAATTACTCTATTTTCATATATTTTCATGAATATATGCACTTTTTGTGATAAAACTATTAAAATACTCAGGTATAAGCATTTTTACAGGTTTTTTCTTGGTTTAAGCTATCAAAATGGGTAGTTCTAAGTGTTTTTAGAGGGGTTTTAAGCATTCGCGGATTTGACCTATTCGCGGGGGGGTGTGTCAATAAGGTCTGCTAAACCTTTAATTTCAAAGTGTCTAGGCCAAGGGTTAGAAGGCCTATCATTCTTAGCCAGAACTTGGCCTTAAGAATAGACAGCATTGGGCTCCTGAAAGCCCAGACTCTGACCTCGAACTTCTCTCACTCCTCTTCTTTATTTAATGCCGTTCCAGTAACAGCCTGAATTCCTGTCTGGAGATCATGGACTAAACATCTTGAGCATTACGTCCAAGTTCCAAGCAGAAATCCTGAGAACCTTGGGCGTCTTGAAACTCCTTCGTGGAGGTCTTATTGTCAGACAACTCATTTCTGTATCTGAGGCTAGCGATAAACTGATTGTGCCCAACTGCTGCTGTCGAGTTTTTCTCTTAACCAAGGACAAAGTCAACCTGACTCACAGTGATACCCAGGAGAAGATATGGACTTCTTTCAGACAGGTTAGGTGGATCTATTAGGATCCCCCTTGAGTATGTGATCCTTTAGAGACAGAACTGGCTCTAGCGATGGTGTGCCACCTCATGAAAAACCCTTAGCTCTGACCAAGTTTAGATGTCTGAAAGCAGTCCAGGTTCAGGCGGGAGATCAAGATATCTCTCGTGAAGTGGGTTTCCTTCATGAGCAGGTCTGCTCTCATAGGAAAGATTCTTGGAACATCTGCCAACCAGAAACTCGAGAACCAGTGGTTCCCGGCATTTCGGAAGGCCTGAAGAAATCTCTGTCAGTTTTGCTGGAAAGATGTAGTCTCCTTCTGTACCCTTACTGAAACCTAGGACCCAGTGAGACAGCTTAAAGCGAGCTGTTTCATTCTTAACACTTGTTGCCAAGAGCATGTGACATATTTCATGTGTCTGATGACCCACCATATTCCCCTTTATTCTTACAAAGGCTATGTTCATGGCAGGTGGTAAGGGACTTGCCCACTGGTGAAAAGTGGACTGAGTAGTTCGCTGCAGCACACGTAATCAGTGGGTCTTGCATAACAGCGGCCCTTTAGTGATATAAGGAACAAGTATCTATTAGAAAACTTCTGATCGACACTTCTGTGGATTTTTCTGGAACTTATCATTAATTATTAGGGAAAATTAGGTGATTATGATTTTTCTATGAGAAATATTAACTAATCACTGTATTTTTGTGTTATTTTCATGACTAAACACACTTTTTATGATAAAAAATTATTTAATAATTTTCAAATACAGTATTAATATTAAAGTAAACAGAGCAAACTATCAGTAAAATGTATTTATTTTTCAATGCACATTAAATATTAAGATACTGTTTACAGTACGTACCTTCCCAAGAGTTTCCCCCATGTACAGTATACTGTACATAGAAAACAGGGCTGCTTCAATATTGTATGAGAGAAAATGGATGTAACCCTAAACAATCGTCGAAAATCATAAGAAATTCTTCTTTAAATCCTTTGGGTGTCTTGAAAACAATGTAACCTGGATTTAAATGAGCTTTTCATAAAAACTCCCAAATTTGACCATTCTGCTGTTTTGATTGAGGCTTATCTACAAGAAAAAACACTTGGAATTTCACTTAAAATATATCAAATCTAACCTAATTTTTCCTAACTATTGAAATGCAAAAAGTACTTATAGCATGGTAAATATGAAAAAATGAATGACAGAGTAAGTCATGTTTATCTATAAAACTACAAAAAACAAATAAGTATACATGTTACAAATGCATAAAAATCTCTCTCTATCTCAGAGAGGGAAAAATCAAATACTACTCACCCTCTTGGTAGTGTATGCAAATACCTTGATATACAATAGAGAGAGAGATGGCGATTTACTTACTTAAATATCAGGTGACTAATCATGATTATTACAGATAAAAGAGAATACAAAAAATATTGTAACTGAAAAATGATATTTTAATGATAAAATAAAAGTTTTGTTCATACTTACCTGCGAATATATATGGCTGTAATCTCGAAGTCGACAAATTTCAAAGTTACATGGCACCGCAGATGCTCAATTGGAGTGGTTAGTACATTCCATGTGGGGTTATCAGAACCATTCATTTTCTGTTCCAGATTTTTAACGCCACTGACTCCTGAGGAGGAGGGGGCAATATGAATATATATATCTGCCAGGCCAAGTATGACAACTTTGTTTTATCATTAAAGATATCCATTTGTTCATGAGACTTACCACTGCCAGATATATATATATAGCCTGAATCCACCTTTGGAGGGGGTAGGAGGCCAGCCAGAAATAGAAAAACAGTTATTGGTAAGTATTTTGGTTCCTTATCTGATAGCGTGGCGACTGAGTGGTTACTGTATCTCTAGTCTGCTTCTGCTTTACTAGAGAGACCCAGCGAGGTAGTGACCTATATAGCTGGCGACTTCTAGATGATCTGTCCCAGCGGGGCGTGACCACAATGTGACTAGATCGCAGACCATACAAAGAGGACAGAGCATTACTAACCACCTAACCAACACCTAAGCGTTAGTTTGCAAAGGATTGGAAGACTGCCTCCAGTAGTCGACCCAGCAACCATAAAAACACAATTAAAAAGGGATAGGATCAGAGTTACCCCCTGTCCCCAAGGTTGCTGAAGCACAATGTATGGTCCCCAATGAAAACAATTTTCGTATGCTACCTAAAATCTTGCCATTAGTGTGAGGCAAAATGTAATTTGACTATGAAAATGTTTTGTTTATAATGTCACTGTGGCCTTTTTTCTAAAACTTTCTGGAGATAGTCAGGATCACCTGTATGATGCCGTTAACTCTCAAAAATTTTATTTTGGAGTCGTCACAACTCCCCTTAAGACAAGAACAACGTCCCGGGTGGAGAGAGAGGAGTGCCGGTTGACATAAATTTAACTGGTTGCCTAAGAAACACCATAAAATAATCCGAGGAAGAAGGTGAAAGAGGGTTTCTCTTCAGAGTACAAAGGCTGTGACGGAGGATGTTCTTCCGCGGCAGGTTGGGTCTTAGTGAGTACTAAACCTTTAATTTCAAAGTGTCTAGCCCAAGGGTGGAAGACCTGTCATTCTTAGCCAAGAAGTAGGGCTCAACTATGAACCAGCATTGTGGTCATGAAGCCCACATGGCAGCTTCTCGATTAGCGTGTCACTCCTTAGCTGCAGAGCCATGCTAATCTTCTCTGTATCGTTTCCCAATTTAGTATATGTACTGCGAAGCAAGTACAAGCTAAAGAAGGACATCATATGTTGAAGCGGGTAGTTGTGCGACCTGATGAACAACTGGGCGGTGTCAACACAAGACTTAGCTTCCACTGGCGACGCGGGCGTCATGGCGTGTTGGCGAAACTCCGTGGCAAGTACCCAGAGGAAGTGTCTGGCGTGGCGGTAGCGTCATGGCTGAAGCGCGCGCCCGGCGCTCAAAGGTGAGCAGCGTGGGCGTGAGAAGCGCCGAAGAGCAAAGCGCGCTCTGGCGAGACAAGAGAAAAGGCCAACACCTCAACTCGGGAGAGAGGCGAATAGGAAGCCACTAAACACTCTCTCTAGACGACAGGCGGCTCTGTATCGTTCCCGGGCGGGAGGCAGGTGAAAGTCTGTACCTCTGCTGAGCAGATTCGAATCTTGAAAGGTTCATGAGGAGCATCCAGCTGTTGTTGCAAACCCAACAAAATCTGCAGCGTTGGAGAAGCCACTCTCTCGGGAGAAGGGCTGAACCTGAGAGAAAGAAAGAGGCCGAGAAGGCATTATACTTCCTTCCACAGGGAAGAAACTCAGCCACTTGCCTTAGTAGCGACAGAAATTCGAAGTAGCGTGATCATTCGAAAAAACTTTGTTCTCTTCTGCAGAGAGGAATATCCGCATAACTTTCGGAAAGTACAAGCGTCTAGAGGAAGAGGACGTGGCGTCCTCTCTCAACTTCTCTTAAGAGGTGAAGTCCAACGAGAGGCTCAGCCCGGGCGGGGAGGGCGTGTCGGAGGGGAGAAGCAATCCTTCCCAGGATCGTGCCTGCGGCACGATCCCTGGCAGCCTGGGTAGCGTCTGTCAGGGGACCCAGAAGGGCCTTGGATCGGTGGGGACCCGGCCAACCTCATGCGACTTTCATTGTGCCCCTCCTGGTCCTGGGAGTTCGACAGAGGTCCAGGCCTAAGCGGCGATCAAGTTGATCGGCGCCCCCTCCACAACACTAGGGCTAGCTTTAACACTATGCGTTTGAATTGCATTCACTTTAGTTTTCAAACCAACGCATTGACTCCTGAGCCAGGGAATTACCTTCTGCAGCAGCAAACTACAGGGTTAGTACTAAAATTTTTCAGGGGTTACTGGTAGGAGAAAACCCTGACTGTCCATCTAAGGGATGCACTCTGGGAGGAGATTCACTCCAGCCTATCACGCTCCAATTTAAGCATACTAGGCTACATATTTCTTCCTCACCTCAGACAATCCCACATTCCATTACCGATTATATAGAGCATTGAACACCACTCACATATCATACATAAAGTGAGGAACTATGCAAAGTCTTCGGTAAGCCTCACCTTACATTCATAAGCTACAGACTCGATGGCTAGAGGT
This sequence comes from Macrobrachium rosenbergii, assembly GCF_040412425.1. NCBI lineage: Eukaryota > Metazoa > Arthropoda > Malacostraca > Decapoda > Palaemonidae > Macrobrachium > Macrobrachium rosenbergii. The sequence goes on from NC_089795.1 coordinate 60,853,354, forward strand.
AAGACATCTTAATTATAAGAAAAGTCAAGCAAAATCAAAAACGGTCCCACAAGAGGCGTATGCAAGTCACAGATCGATCGAATGCAAAAAAACCAAAATACTTAAGTGACAACAAATTTGAAATCCAAAAGGCGGAGGAACTGACAGCAGGTGTTGACAGTCCGGCGACAGAAAAATCTGAATAGAAAATGGGAATGGTTCCTGATACCCGCCTCCCAGCGGCGGGAATGAGTACTAACCACCTGACCCACTGAGTGTGCGAAATTTGAAATTCTGTATGGACCTTGAATACAGCTATATATATCTGGCAGGTAAAGTCTCTTGAACAAATATCATTTTTGTTCATGAGACTTCTATCGAATATGCTCTCAACTGAATACCACCTTTGGAGGGTAGGGCAGCCAAGAGTGAGGAAAACAAATTTAAAGGTAAAATTATTTTGGTTCCTTACCTGATAGCATAGCTGACTGCGTGGTTACTGCCACCCTAGTCTGCTTCTGCTTTTCTAGAGACCCCAGCGAGGTAGTGACCTATAAAGCTGGCGACTGCTAGATGATCTGTCAACAGGGACGTGACCAGAATGTGACTAGACCATAGACCATACAACAAGGACAAAAGAGCATACCAACCACCTAACCAACACTAAGACATTAGTTTGCAATGGATTGGGAAGACTGTCTCCATCAATCGACCCAACAACCATAAAACCACAATTAAAAAACCCTTCCTAAGCAGGATTAAAGGATAGGAGCAGAGCTACACCCTGACCCCAAGGTTGTTGAAGCAGCAATGTATGGTCCCAGCGAAAAGCAATTTTCGTATGCTACCTTAACATCTCTCAAGTAGTGTGAGGCAAACACCGAATCGCTTCGCCAAAATGTGGCACTGAGAATGTCACTGAGTGCCATATTTTTCTGGAACGCCATGGAGGTAGCGACCCCTCACCTCGTGGCGTTGACTCTCAACAACTTGAAGTTGAGTCGTCACAACAAGAATGTGCCTCCTTGATGACATTCCTAATGAAGAATGCCAGTGCATTCTTCGACATGGGATTAACTGGCTGTTTCACAGAACACCATAAGTTATCCGAGGGACCACGAATGTCCTGAGTTCTTTTAGGTAATACTTGGGCTCTGGGAGGACATAGAACTCTCTCAGGTTCCTGTCAATAAGGTCCGTCAAACCTTTAATTTCAAAAAAATCTAGGCCAAGGATTGAGGCCTTTCGTTTCTTAACCAGAGCGTGAGGTTAAAACGAGCCGGCATTGTGTCATGACCCACATGGCGGTTGTGCCTGAACCCGCTCACTCTCTTCCTTGTAGCCAAGGCAGTGAGAAGAGCCGTCTTCTATTAACATCCCTAAAAAGATGCAGATTAGAGGCTCAAAGGGACTGGACATTAAAAACTTGAGTAGGAGGAATTGTAGAAAGGAACCTTAAGCGTCGAAAGACCTCAAAAGAGATGGTGGAGGTCCTTTATTGTCACTAAAATCCAGACCTCTGTGTCTAAAACAGAAGAAAGCATGCTCCGATAACCTTTGATTGTGGAACTGCTAACTCCAGGCTTTTCTCTCAAATAAAGGAGGAAATCAGCGATCTGGCTCACAGTGGTTGAGGAAGAGGAAATTCCCTTCTTGCTGCACCAACTTTCTGAAGGAGTTGCCACTACAGCTTGATAAACTCTGATAGGGGCTCTTCTGGCTCTGGGATGGCCCGTGCCACTGCAGCCTAGAAAACCCCCTTGCTCTGACAATTTTGATAGATACCTGAATGCAGTCAGGTCAGCGGGGAGGTTTTGATGATATCTCATGAAAGTGGGGTTGTCTGAGCAGATCTGTTCTCATAGGTAGAGGGTCCTCGGGCGTCTACAGCAAGACAGCGAAGAGAATCTCGAAGCCAGTGTTTGAAGGCCAAAACGGGGCGATGAGAGTCATCCTTGTTCCTTGTGAGGCCGAGAACTTGCGAATCACTTCTCCCAGAATCTTGAACGGGGGAAAGGCATATACGTCCATCCCCGTCCAATCCCAGAGAAGAGCGTCTATCGCCACTGCCCCCGGGTCGAGTACAGGAGAGCAGTAGAGGGGGAGCCTCGCCGTTCTTGAGGTCGCGAAGAGATCCACGAGAGGCGACCCCAAAGCTTCAGAGATCTTGGCAAACCTCCTGATGAAGGTCCATTCCGTCGGCAAAGAAGTTGATGGCGCCCGACTGAGCAGTCTGCTCGAACATTTTAAACCCCTGCAACAAATCTTGTGAGGATTGAAATGTTGCGACGCATGGCAAGAGAATCTCTCTTGCAAGGCCGAGACAGGGGGAGTGTTCGCCTTGTTTCTTGAGGTAAGCTAACGCCGTGGTGTTGTCAGAGTTCCCGAACAACCACGATGAACGGACCTCGAAGAATTGGAGGTAAGAAGATCGCCGCCAACTCTTTGATGTTGTTGATGTGCCAGGACACCTGTTCCCCTTTCCAGGTTCCTGACACTTCTTTCCCCCAGTGTTGCCCAACCCGCTGATGATGCGTCGGAAAGCAATTTAGTGTGGGCTCAGAAAGCTTGAGAATCCCTTTTCCCAACCCGGGATCGAGCCACCACTTCAGGAAAGCACTTCTTTATGGAAGGAAGGATCTCAATTCCTCTTCCAAGTCTTCCCTTGTTTTGCCAATTCTCAATAGAAAAGAACTGAAAGAGCCTGAGATACAGTCTTCCCAGAAACAAACTTCTGCAGCAAGAAATGGTCCCCAGACTCATCCATTCCCTTACGAGCATGTTTCTTCCCAAGAAGACCCGAGACTTTTTCGCCAGCATTGAAACTGCGTTCTTGCGATGGAGACGCTGAAAGCATCTGAATTTATCTGAATCCAGATAAACAATGGACTGTGAGGGATCAGCTGCGACTTTTCCGCATTGACTAGAAAGTCCCAGGGACTTCCGGTTCCAGAGTTAACTGAAGGTCCCCCAGACACCTTTGTTTGGTATGGCCTTTGAATCAACCAGTCTGTCTCCAGGCTAAAGAAAATCCTGGCCGCCCGAGAGGTGCAACCACATCCCTCGTTCATCATAAGAGCGTAAACACCCTCGGGCCTGCTGCTGAGTCCAAAAGCAGAGAAAGCCCTGAACTGGTAAAGTCTTGCCCCCAAGACAAACCGGAGATGCTTCATCGAGCGGATGAATAGGAGCGTGGAAGTAGGCATCTTGGAGATCCAACGATACCATCAATCCCCGGGACGAAGGGCTCCTAATGTTGACTGACGTCTCCATCTTGAACTTGTCCTTCAGGACAAGACGTTCAGCCTGCTGACGTCCAAGGCAGATCTCAACCTCTGAATCTTGGGGACTAGAAACAGTCTGTTGTAAAATCCCGAGTTTTTGTGTCCTGAACCTGCTCCAGCTCTCTTCTCGATCTCATCTGTTTGAGAAGTTCGAACAGAATTTTCTGTGGCAGGATGGTAATGTGGAGACAGATCTCTGAGGGTTGGAACAAGGAGGAAGAGTCAGAAAGGAATTGGGTAGCCTCTCTCTACTACTGAAGGGACCAAGCGTCTGCCCCTCTCTCTCTCTCCAGGCTTGGGCAAAATGAAGAAGCCTGGCTCCCTACTGGTGTCTGGAGGTGAAAGGAGTCACTTGCCACCACCTCTCTTAGACGACTTTTGCCTCTAGAAACCTCTCCCTCGGTAGCGGGTTTTGACTCCCCATGGGCTCCTCCTGCGAAGGGCTGCTTCTTCTTAGCCTGTTGTGGAAAGAAGAGGATGATGATGGAGCTGAAGGACGCTTAGAACCTGGAGGGAGGTCTTGAGTCGCCTTCTCTCTTGAAGGCTGGCAGCAACTATCTTTAACCAAGGTCTGGGAAAGATGGCGAAAAGGAGCGAACTGTAGCTCTCCCTTCTGCAAAAGGAAACCGACTTCGCCGAGAAAGAGCAAAACAATGCCCTCTTCTTTAAAAGGGCCGACGAAAACTGCGAAGCAAGTTCTTCAGAGCCATCCCTGACGGCCCTGTCCATGCACCGCAGTACACTGGACAGCTCCCCCAGACTAATGGAACTCGGGCTAGTAGCCTTCGTGTGCAAAACTCCCAGACACCAGTCCAAGAAGTTAAAGACTTCCACAGTCCTGAAGAGTCCTTTAAGATGGTGGTCTATTTCCGTAAGAGTCCAAGAAACCTTAGAAGAGGACAAATGAGATCTTCTGGAGGCGTCAACAAGACTCGCAAAGTCTCCTTGAGAAGTCGAGGGAACTGTCAAGCCAATATCTTCACCTGTCTCATACCACATGCCTGCTTTGCCGGACAAACGTGAAGGAGGCAAAGCGAAAGAAGACTTTCCTTGGTTTTTTCTCGTAGTCATCCAGTCCTGAACCTTCTTGAATGCCCTCTTGGTAGAGAAGGACTTCTTCATTTTAAGAAAACCAGGAGTTCTTCTCGCTTGAGATGAAGCCAATTGTGAAGGGGGAGAGCGAGGAGCTGAAGCTTGAAAAGTATCAGGAAAAAGATCCTTAAACAAAACAGTCAGAGTTTGATAATCAGTAGAAGAAGAAGCTTGTTTCTCTTCGTCCGAAGGCTCTGACGGAAGGGGTTCTTCTTCCTCCGCTGGAGGGTCAGGAGAGCGAGGAAGAAGGAGACCCGACTTCGCCCGATCGTAAGCGGGACCTGTCGATTTAGAAGAAGTTGTAGCTAAATCCTGAAGAACGACAGAAGTCGAAGCGGGAAGTTGAGCATCAAGAAGCACTGCAGGCGTGGTGTCAACGAAAGAAGGGCGTGAAGATATAACGCGAGGCGAGCGAGGAGCGTCCTGGCGGGGAGCGCGCGCAGCTCCAAGGCTGGATACGGAAAGAGCTTCACGTTGTGGCGCGCGCGAAGCGTCCTGGTTGGGAGCGCGCCGAGACTCAAGGCGAGGCGCGTGAGAAGCGTGAGGAGCGCGCGAAGCGCGAGACACGCGCTCCTGGCGCGTATCGAGAGAAACGTCCAACTCTTCAAAGCGGGGAAGACGAGAAGGAAGCTTCTTTATACCTTCTTTAGGTGAAAGACGAGAATCTTCAAGCGATCTAGCAGACGAAGACGAAGAAGCAGGAGACGAAGGAGAAGGCCTGGACTTCTTAACGGGCGGATGCAGATCCTTACGGCCCGAGGCCTGTCCTTTCTACGGTCCATGAGAGTATCCAGCTGCTGTTGCAAGCCCAGCAAAATCTGACGTGTTGGAGAAACAGCTCGGGAGAAAGGGCTGAACTCTGCGAGAAGGAGAGGGAGAAGGGCGTCTTCTTCTTTCTCACCGTGAATAAGCAACGGCTTCCCTTGCCTTAGCCAGCGCGACTGGGGGTCGAGCAGCGTCATCATCCGTTGCTGCTTGAACTTTCTTCGATGAGAACATCCCCGAAACTTTCCAGGGAGAGCACAAAACGTCTAGAGGGAGAGGGCGTGGCGTCTCTCTCTCAGCTTCTCTTAAGAGGCGGGAGTCAGCCGAGAGGCTCCAGCTCATTGTTAGTGGGAGGGCGTGTGGGAGGGCGGTATCCTTATGGATGCGTGCCGGTGCCGCGATCGCCAGCAACCTGGGTAGGTCATCAGGACCTGCGAAGGGCGTCAGATCGGTGAGAAGTCCGTAACCGCTATCGACTTTCGACATGCCCCTCCCTGTATCCTGGGAGTTCGGCAGAGGTCCAGGCCTGAAGCATTATGAGGGCGATCTGGCGCCCCCTCCACAACACTAGGGGCCTTCACCAAACAACACTTTGCGCCTGGAAGCATTCGCTGTTTTCAGGCGCGGTGACTCAAGCGAGAGCCAAGGTATTATTCTCTGTAGCAACAACTTCCGGGCGAAGCAACACTGCGGGTTAGGACTAAAAACTACAAGGGTTACTAACATGAAATCCTGACTGTCCGTCTGGAAGCACTCCTGGAGAAGACCTCCTCAACCTATCCGCTCCAATTTTTAGCATCTTAGGATTCATGCTTCTTCCACTCCCTTTAGATAATCCCTCACATTCATTCAACGATTATCCATAAGACATTCCATGCCCCTGCATTTTAATACAAAGTGTGAGGATCTACAGAAGCCTTCAATAACCTCACTTTGCAATCACCCAAGCTACGAACACGATAGCTAGAAAGACATCTTATTTTAAGAAAAAGTCAAAAAAGCAAAATAAAAGCGGTCCAGAAAAGCGTATGCCAAGTCAGATCAAGTCCGAAACCAAAAAACAACCAAAATACTTAGTGACAACAAATTTTGAAATCCAAATGGCGGGAACGACAGCAGGTGTTGACAGTCGACAGAGAAAAATCCTGAATAGAAAATGGGAATGGTTCTGATGCCATATCTCCCAGCCCGGGCGGGAATGTGTACTAACCACCTAATCGGCCACTGCGTGCTGCGGCGAATTACCTGAAATTCTGTGGACTTAAGTTACGGCTATATATATATCTGACAGGTAAGTCTCATGAACAAATCATTTTTATCACAAAAAATGTTTAGTCATGGAAATATTGATGAATGTTGCTCTGAGAGAGTTTGGGCAGGTTGTTCAGCCAGGTAAGCTCTTTTTATTGATTCTGTGGGGTTACAATTTAAAATTTTGTTGATACTTTTCTGTGGTTCCCTTAATATAATATTTGAAATTAGTAAATCATTTTTATCTTAAAATGCATTTTAGTCGTAGAAAATAATATAAAAAAACAGTAATTAGTAAATGTTGCTCTAGGAGAGAGAGAGAGAGAAGAGAGAGAAGAAGAGGTTGAACAGAGGTTGAACAGGCTGTTCACACTGGTAAGCTCTTCTGCGATTTCCGGGATTTTATTTTTAAAAAATTGTGCTGATACCTAACTGCACAGCAACTTCTTACTGCTGGGGAAAGCGCTGGTGACTGGTATAATCACGTGTACATACGCTACCGAGGTCTAAGCAATGTCCCAGGCAGGGCACCGGTCAGGACTACGGTCTACCAGCAAATCAAGTCCTTTAAAAGAAGACATGGTTCTTACCTATACAAAATGGAAAAAACGCGTTAAAGAAGCAGAAGAACTGACACTTTATGTAGTTACATAGCATATTAATATCTGAAAATTAGTAAATCAATTTTTATCTAAAAATGTATTTAGTCTTGAAAGATTAAATAAAAATCAATAATTAAGTGATATTGCTCTATGAGTGTAAATTTTTATTTCTTATGTTCGGACTGGCTGTCAAAATGTCAAAATTGTAAAACCTTACTTTTAATCCTTTTGGGTGTCTTGAAAACATCACATCCTGCAATTTTATTGAGTTTTCATAAATACCCTCCAAATTTTGACCATTCTATGTTTTGGATACACATATCTTAGTTGAATCAGCATCCGACTGGTGTCAAGTCAGAAATATAGTTGAAAATCCGTAAACTTTTACTTTTAATCTTTGGGTTCTTAAAAGCAATGTATCCTGCATTTTCATGGAGTTTTCATCAAAAAACCTCCAAATTTTGACCATTCTGCTGTTTTTGGATCCATACTCTTCTGCTCAGTTGCATTGTCTGCGGGGCTTGTCTGGCAGTATGGAAATCCCTTCTAATACATGCCCCTAACAGGTGCCAATAATTGAAAATCAGTGCTTTCTGGTGCCGATAAGCCCCGAAAATCACCGATTTTTGGTTATCCATCACACCACGCCAGAACAGAGCCACCCCTGACGATAACCAGAGGGACTGTGTATAGGCTACACTCAGAGTCTAACCCTACTTCAATCTCATTCTCAAGTTTCAAAAACATACCTAGTGTAATGTTTAACTCAGCACCTACTAAACTGAAAAATAGGTCTATAAAAATCATTACATTACCCAAGGATATACAATATTAATACTAATCAGCCAGAAAAGTACTCACTGGGTCGCAATTATTCTTAGGTTCCTCTCCTTTTTCTCTATCTGTTCCTAATGTTAGAGCTTCAATTCCAACTGTAACAAGGACTTCTCTCTGCAAAGAAAAGCATTACTTTTAGCAATGAGATCATAATCAAAATCTGTACAGTACCTCATTATATAAACTCTACTTGGGATAAGGAAAATTGAAACGCATTTTAACCCAACCATTATCAGATATAATTATATACAAAACTAAATTAATTTTTTGTACTTTAGTCTGGATCCCCAAATAACTCAATTGAAACCTTATTCTTTTTGGATAACTAAGAAAAACACAAGTGTAAGCACAAACATGTTGCTTGCACGTGAAAACAAGTTGTGTCCAGGTTTATTAAACCAAACCAAGCCCCTGAGAGTTAATCCTGTTATGCAGACTTACCCTGTGAACCCCTACCGCCATAGTAGCCTGTTTGCAGGCCAGATGAGAAGGTTACAGGAGTCATCCTGCGTGCACAACAACAAGCATGATGTCTCAGGAAATTCAACTCATTTAGTTGCCAAGACGACCTCCTACTAAGGGTAAATCTCCTGTATAAAGGTGATGGTTTGTATTTCTAAATAAAAATTTAAAATACAGTACAGCGGTCCCAGTTTCTGACTGGGGTTCGTTCTTGCGCCGTGTCGTAACCCGAAAATCGTCAAAAAATCACTTAAAACACTTTTAATGCTCTATTGCATTGAAGGCGATGCGCTTCATTATTATTGAGTTTACATAAATAAAACCTTCAAATTATGATTTTCTGCCGTTTTGGGGCCATAGCCTCCACCTTTCCGTCGGATCAGTTCCTGACGTAACCGGAACATGCGTCTGTGGCGGGAAGTAATTTCTGATGAATATATTTGAAAAGCGTCGTAACCTCAGGCGTATTGGCGGAACGTGCGTAAACCGAGGACTGCCCTGTAATTTTGTATTTATGGGTATACAAGCCAAAGCCTTTTATAGATTTAACCCCCTCAACTGCCCTGCTTCATACATGGCTGAAGGAAAAGTGAGTGGTGAAGTAAGATAAGTGAGGTGTATTCCCCTACTCAGCTTGCCCCCACCACTTCCAGTGGGTGGAGGCAGAAATGATGGATCGCTCTTGTGCACATTGGTGGGAGGTAAAAGGAGGCAGGTGGAGGCTAGTGGTGATCATTTCACTGATTTTTGGTAATCAGTTTACCGATTCTGTGAAAAATAATCATTGCAGTACTTTCTTTCTTTTTTCTTCTGTGTAAAATTTCTGGTATGTAAGCATTAAAACATGTATGCAAAAATGTATAGATAATAAATTAGATATGTATGCATTTTTATATTAACAAATGTATGTGTATCTTCTAAAACAAATGATAAATTAATATAAAAAGTAGTTTACCACTTGCCATCTGTGCATACGCCCTAAGGATACTCTATCATGATGTTGAGTTTGTATGCTATAAAAAATAAAATTATTCTGTTTTGTCATACTGACATAAAAAATCATAATTTATTTTCCTGACTATCTAGGCCAGGGTCCTTACATTTGAATTACTTTCAATGGGCTAGAAATGGCGATTGAACTTTACCGACCAAGGTGGTTAGGCAGTTAACTACCATCCCATCGTGAAGTGGGAGTACTGCCTACCTGGATGTAAACATTCAATTTGCCTTTTGGCCCAGGTTTCAGATTGAGGGTGGCATGAGGTGGGCATAAAATGTAATGTAAAGGACCTCATGTTTGTATATTAGGAAAAATACAATTTACTTTAAAAAACTGTAATTTGTTCCAACACGATATACAAACCATCATCTTTTACATTAGGAAAGACTCATTTGTTGGAGGGAGAATCTAAATGTCTCTGAACTGACTGGGTTTGCCACACCTGGGCTGCTACTCTGGTCGAAAGATGAAGGAGTTACCATGCCTCTGGCATAGTGATCCAATACTAGGAACTGCGGGATCAGCTGTCAGACTTCTGGACCTTTTTGAATGAGTAAAGGAATCGTAACTCATGCGAAATAGGCTAGGAAGAATCTAAAAGTCAGAGGCAGTAAGGCAAAAAACCAGAAAATTGTTGTCTTACTTGCAGGGTCTCCTTCCTCCCTTTGCTAAAGAAGAGCAGGATTGCTTCTATGTTTTCTAGGAAGAAAAAAGACAGGTATGATGTGAAAGTTTACACATCAGGCCAGTTCAAGTTGGTTGAGGTCCCATTCTCTGCCGAAGGAGAAGCAGGGAATGAGGAAGAGGAGGAGGAGAGGTCATTCACTTTCGTAATCCTCTCACTTCCAGAACATTTTCTGTAGGCGAGAAGCTACCTGTCCTCTTATAGGAGCTGGGTAAAGAACACACAACTTGTTGAGCAGCCACCAAGGTCAAGGAAAGGGGTTCCAAGGACTTGTGGTAAAAGCCTGAAGTAGAAGAAGACATAAATGTGGTCCTGATGAGACCACATCTCTGCCTCAGACCCCAGAAACTTAAGCATGAGGATGGATGACCATTGCCCGTGGCTCTCGGCAAGAGTGCATAGGTGTCGCCAATGTCAGCTGCAGAGTACGCCCTTCTGACAATCTCATAAAGCCAGAAAGACATGTCCTTGGACACTTCTTTCTTGGGCAAGTTAGTACTATCGCAAAGTTGTGGACATCCATTAGAGATGTCAAGACTTTTTTGAAAAGTACCACAGCACCATAATAGGACAAAGCAGTGACTGATCTGGATCATCGACTACAAAGTCAAAGGGGGAGGGGATCATGAAGAACTTGAGAACCTGGCAACAGGTGTCAATGGGTTGAGTTAGCTATGACATCGTGATGAGTCGGCGACTGATCCATCGCGAATACTCACAGCAAAGAGGCCCATGAAAGATCGTCTATCCTCTTCTCCAATGCGGAGCAAGACAAGAGATGGTCTTGATGAACTTTCTGTCTGACAAATCTCTCAGGCGCATGTGGGCACGAGGACAGGGAACCCTAAACCAAAGTCACATGCCCACCCAGGGCCCGAGGTCCTGGAGGCCAGAACCAATGAAGCCCTCATCAGTGGCTAATCTTGACTGAGAGACAGGGCTGCTTTCAGGTGAAAGACTAGGCTGAATGTGGACCCTAAGTCTTCAACTGAATGGGAGAGAAGCAACTCTCATGAAGAGATGAAGTCGCGACCTCTGAAGAGGCAGGTATGACCAGAGAAAAGTCCTATCAGCACCACCAACCAGCGAATGACTCCAATCCCTGCGTACTGCTGCAGAGGATTCATAGAATATCAGTTATCTCCACGTTGCTGCCTGGTAAGAAGCCTATGCTTGCAAAGGGGAGCCGGATAGTCTCTAGTCATGAAAGGCCCAGGGATTGTACTGCCTGAGGGCACATCACGTTAGCCGTGACTTTCAGAGTGAGTCAGGGAGGAACTCTTCTCGGTGCCTCCGGAAGCAGAGGCTAGGAGGAGGTCCAGCATAGCCGAAGTCTTCAGCATTCATCTAATTTCAAGGTGAAGCGACTTTTGCGAACACCTTGCATTTTTAAATACAAAGGAGAATGCAATCGTTAGAGGGTGTCACCGTGTCAGCATACATCACAGTAGCAGTCCATGGGTCTGATGCGATGAAGTGAAGACTGCAGACTTCTGTTGAGCTCAGGAGGAGAACAGAAAGATGAAAGGAGCCCTCCAAGCTGAGCAACCTCTCTGAAAAATTGAGTGAAGGAGCTCTCCGTCCGTCACTCGATGCAGGAGGCTGAGTTTGCCTGCCAATACATCCCTTTGGCGAATGTATCTGGCTGGCGGCTCTGGAACTGCACACCACAGTTCCTGAGGGACCTGCAAAGTTGCTTGAAGCAACAGAGGAGAAACAAGGCCCCTCTTGTCTGTTGACACTTGTGCTACTACTGTGGTGTTGTTGCCCAACAACACCCCAAAAGTACCTCAAAAACTGACCCAGAGCTCTTAAGGCCCAAGCTGCTTGAGTTCCATGAGTATTGTGAGAGAAGGTAGCCCATTGTCTCAGTTGCACACCTCAAAGACAAACGATCTGCCTGGGTATCGCCTATTCAGTGGTACATCTGAACAGAAACACATCACAAGGAGAATATGCCTGACATATTCAGAGGTTCTGTGATCAAGCCACTAGCCTTAAAATCCTCTCCATCATCCCTTGAGAGGAAAGGATTAAGAACTGGGAGAGCAGATCTCCTTCATTCTCCATGAGAAATCGAAAGCGAAGCTGCCCCTAAGGGGACAGCCTCTGCAGCGGCGACAGGACACGAGGCGACTAGCCAGGCTGGCTGCTCCAGATTGGGAACATGGGAGAGGAGATGGGCGGAAGTTCGATGAAGGTGGCGAGACCCAGGAAAACAGATACTTCTCTGAAGAATATCCACTGCCAGGTCTACTGCTATGTTTTTGTCATACAGTATAGTCAAATGACTTGATCAGTCATCCCTTCATCAAGACACCAGCAGGAGGAGCGCCATTCGAATGTTCTCCCTTCCTCTCCTCCTCTCTCCTCTTCCTGATGGAAAGAGGTTGAAGAGACCCCTTATGCACACCACTGCACAAGAATGTGGAAGACTGGGTGTCCAGGTGCCCTTGGATCCTGAGACTTTAGTTTGCCTGACACCGTTCTTGACTACTCGGTATCTCCCTACTCTCCATGAAAGGGAGGCAGAACCAGTAAGGTCCCAGTTCCTGGGGGAATGTGATGACCAGGACTTACTAGATTGAGATCAAATCAGGACAGTGTCCTCTTCTTAGCACCAGAATTGCCCACAGGTTGCTGTCTGGTGCGGGTGATGAACTCATCCCCAAAACAGTTGCATCAGGAAACAAAGCCTTGAAAAAATGAAAGATCACAGATTCATCAGGAGACTGCCTAGAGGAACACCATAAGCGGTGTCCTCGATTCGCCGTCTCTTATTGCAGAGAACACCCTTGGCTGGTAGAAACAGCGAGACACCAGGTCAGATGAGCCAGAGACAAGACAATCTGCTGGTGGTATAACACCTCTCAAGGCTGGAAGCATCACTTCTGTCGGTAGAGAAGGAAGGAGCTTGACTGGGTGGCTCGGCCAAAATGACTCCTTGTCCAGGGTAAAGGCATTCTGGTCAAGAAAACCCTTTATTGCAAGCAAAGGACCAGAGCAGCCCCGGAGCCCCTGCAGGAGCAGTGAAGAGATTATTCACAGGGGATGCAGTGTCCTCTCCCCTGAGATCATTGTGCTGAATCAGGGTGAAGATCTGCAAAAACAAAATCAAGGGTGTCCGCATCCTGAAGAGAAGACCCTCTCGAGTCCTCCTGGGGCGCGACACTCCCGATCATTTCTTCTTGGAGGATAACCTTGCCAGAACCAGAAAACCATCTCGACTACTCAGATGTATGGGTGAACCGATCGAAGCGGAGCCCAAGACATAGATCTTACAGCAGAACTCTGATGAAACAAAACTTGTCAAGAGTCTGTCTATCGACTTGCATCCCCGACGGCAACAAAGGGTTTGAGGAGCGAAGAGAAAAACACTCTTACCTGTCCTGCTGAAAAGCCAACAGAGGCGACGGTGGGTGATCCCATCAACCAGAGGTGATGATGGCAGCTTCCGAAGGGCGCTTCGCCATGGTGGTGCGCTAACCTGAAAGAGAGCGGATTCGCGAGATGGAGTTCTCCTGAAGGAAGGAGGACCTCAGCAGCATTTGGTTTGCCAAACCAAGACGACCACATAAGCGCGATCAGAGGCTGGGCGAGCAAGCCAAACTACAGCCAAGCCCCAGTGCGTAGTCGATCAGGGGCGGGCGGCAAGCTGAGCCAGTCTCCTAACACGTCTGGGCTGGGCAAGCGGGCCCAGCGGGAGAGAGCCGAGCCAATCACAGACCGTTGTGTTCTGACCGGTGGCTGGGCGAGCAAGCAGGGCTGAGCCAGCGCGCAGGCGGGCTCCCAGTCTCGTAAGGACAATCATCGGAGTAAGCTCCTCCGGCTGAGATAACCAAGGAGGACAGGCACCAGAATCAGTCTTAGATGCTTCCTAAGAACCAGAATCAGAGCCACGCCACGAGAAGGTGGCGCATTGAGGGCCCCAAAGGAAATCCTGTCGGTTCCCGACCCTAAGGGCCGGAAGGAGCCAAATAGAGTAATGCTGCCTCTCCGAGAGGCAGGGTAGTCCCTCAGAATTCCTGTGGGACCTCTGAAAGGAACCTCCCTCCTTGCCTCCAGGCACTTTCGAATCCTGAGGACCAAGACGCAGGCTGGGAACCTGACAACACTGTTCAGGCTGATCGAGCACTCAAACTCAGTACTGGCAGAAAAGAACCAGGCCCTTGCATGTCTTTGGTTCTTTCTCTCACCTGTACCCTGAACCTGGGACAGTGAGAGATCTTTCGACACCGGTTGGGATGCTAAGACTCAAGATTCTCCAGGCACTCAGTGTGAATTGAGAGAATCGAGGCACCCCCAGCACATCAGTCTAAAGCAGAGCCCTAGAATAGTAACAGGAGCACAAACTGAAGTCTGTGCGCCGGCGACTCCTGAGCGCCAAGACCTGGGTATGCCGCCGATTCGGTTCCCTGTTCCAAAGACCAGGAAGAAAGCCAATGAGAGGTCACTCCATGAAGGCGGCCCCTTAGAAGCCCCATGGGATGGACTTCTTAGGGGAAGAGAACAGCCTTCCTCTTCTTCTTCGGCCAATAAGCCTCGGAGAAAAGGGGAATCAGCATGAAGATGTAAGTGAAGATAAAGTTGAAGAAGACAACTACATCTAACAGTACTTCTTCCTCGATCTCTTCTCTGACATCTTCTACAGGACGGGGGACAGGAAACACAGGAACCACCGGGCCAGCTAAATCAGGAAGCACAAAGGGAGCGGCCCAGGCGATAGGAACACCAGAAGCAACAGGAGCAACCTGGCCAACTGAGGCAGGAGGCACGACAGGAGCAGCCTGGCCGGCAGGAGCTTCAGAAGCGTCAGCAGCAGCAACAGGGGCAACTAGATAGCTGGGGCAGAAGGTAAAGCAGGAGGCAGCCTTGGTGAGCTGGCATCAAGGGCAACAGAACAAAGACGGAGGCTGGGAACAGATGGGACCACAGGATGCAGTGGCGAGCAGCAGGGGTGCCAGGAACAAACGACGGTTGGTCTCCTTGTCCGGCGGCACCAGTGTTGACACGGCGTGGGAATCTCAAGCCATTCATCTCATCATCGTGGTTGTCGTCAAGTATCTGTCTGAGGCCTTATGCCACAGGGGGAACTTCAGCTGCGCCGAGACAGAAGAGTGGCATGACCAGGCTTCCAAGAGGAACAAAGGGGCGTGCCAAGGGCACCACTGAAGCGAATAACCTCCCAGCAAACCCAGCATACCCGATAAGGATCCCCTGGCAAGCAGCCCACGGCATGGGCGGCGAGGTGTACTTGCACAAACCAGAAAAGGTTACATTCATGTTTCCAAACAAGAAGGAGGCGTGATGGACCCAAATGATAGAGGGCAATTTACACCTGGCGCCGAGCAAGAAACATGCCGGAGAGGCGGCCTTACTGCAAGGCTATAAAAATCGTAGGTTTTGTATATTCAAATATTATCAACAACCATTTATACTAAAAACAGATCCCACTGGGAAGAAGACTTAACAACAATCGGCGAGAGCTCTGGCAGCATCTGCTCAACCACGACAATCACTTAAATGAGAATGTTTACATTTGGGCAGGCAGGACTCCCACCTTCAGAATGGTAGTTACTGCCTAACCACCTTCTTCAAAACTTTTGCGGCGTTTTCAACCGCTGCAAGTAATTCATATGTGCGGGGACCAATGGTTTGTATATTGTGTAGGAACAATCATGATTTCTGGCTTCCCATTTGCCATTACAATGGAAGATGTGTGCATTGTTGAGAGGAGAAGGGCCAATTTCTTCTTTGTCTGGGAAGCTCTGCAATACAACACCAAAGTCAGCTGATTAGTGAATACGAAGGCACTTGAGCCTGGCCTCCTGTTTCCTGTGTCCTTCATTTCAACTGGTGCCTCTTTCTTGTTGGCCTTGACAGTACCAACGTGGGTCATGCCACAGTTGGTTAGTAGATGAGCAGATAGGAGTACAGACATAAACCAGTTGTCTGTGGTGATATTTCTGTTTGTTATGTGGTATGGCCTGGTCAGTTCTCTTATGAACATATGTCCCAAGGTCATGCCATCCTGTGGTCTGGTGCCCTATTTTCCCAGGTAGGGAACTGCACCCAGAATGTATGTGCTCTTATTGTCATTCACAAGGACAATCTTTGTGCTTCCACTCTTTAAGCTGGTTTGCATGGAATCTAAAGTTAGATGGTTAATTCTAGAGAAGCAGCTGCTCTCACAGTCAGGTTGACACCTGGCACATACATCCTGCCACATTTTTCAATGAAGCTATCCCAGATATTTCTGACAGCCACAAACCTATCAGTCTGCCACCTCCCCTCCCTCATGTCTCTGTCATCAAACCTCAGACAGCTGCACAGGCAGGAGAAGCAATCCTCTGACATTGCAGCACGGTCAATACCAGAGCCAGTCTTGGAACTAAACATTTCCCTGGTTGAAAGGTGGTTGTCCATCTGGCAACCACTGAAGATGAGGACTACCAGAAAAGCTCACACCTCAGCTGGTTCTGTCAGGGACATCCTTGCCCTGTGATTACCATATTTGGCTGATGCTCTAGGAATGGCTTGGTTTGTCCACTACACAATTTTGTTGAAAATTCCATCATCAAAAAACAAGTTCATCAACTTCTCTGGCTCAGTGTCTGCACTCCCTGCTCTGGTGCTGGTCCTGGGGTGTAGGGAACAACAGTGTTCCATGCTGATGTCCTTACTGCCGTTGGTGACTGTGGACAACAGTTCCAACTGAAGCCAGGTTTTGCTCTTACTGTTCTTCTGCCAAAGTTCACAGTTCTAGAACTATCACCATTGTCGTTGTCATCAGCAGCACGTGTTCAACAACCAATTTCCACATCAGCAACAACAGGGTCGGGAGTAGGCACAGCAGGGGCATCAGGAAGCACAGCAGGATCAGGAAGAGGCACAGCACAAGCAGCAACTCCCAGTTTGGACCCTTCCTTGGTACCACTTCAGAAAAAATTGGATAATATTTTGGGTATTCTTAATAAGTATACCTCTTCGTTTACAGTAGCGTCCGAAGATCCTTCACTGTCCCCGATCTCATCGGAGGAGGATTTAGGACAGGACTCCACCCAGTCAGCTTATGCTGCTTTGCTGAATTATTTGTTAGACAATTTTCTGGATTTCTTCGCAACAGCAGCTCCTTCTTGTCCAGCTTCCTCATTTATGATGAGTGACCTGCCTGGTTTTTCGTCTAGACTTCCAAAAGTGATTTTATCATCCTCGTCTAAGAAGGTATTGGGGAAGTGGATAACTGGCTTTCAGAAAAAAGATGTCAAGGCAAAACATGTTTTAGTATTCCGCCGTCTCGTCTCTTGGCTAGAAGGTAACGGTCGTATGCTACTGGAGAAGATCCCTCCTTAGCAGGCTGCTAAGTAAAGGGCTATATATATATATAAATATGATTTAGAAGAGAATCTCTCTCTCTCTCTCTCTCTCTCTCTCTCTCTCTCTCTCTCTCTCTCTCTCTCTCTCTCCTTCCAACCAATCTATTTTTAGAATCGTCTCAACCTCTTTTTAACAACTTCTTTATTCTGCATCTCTTTCTCTTTGTTCTGAAATGTTTTTTCATGAACAAACAGTGTTTTATATTTTGAATAATACAACTCTTAGTTATTATTATGTCTCTACTGTATATTTTAGAACGTATTTGCAACACTAGCGCATTTACACTTCATAGACAATACAGGTCAAATTAGATCAATTTAAACTATCTACTGTACAGGTAAAGACATTACAGAGGAATTAATAAGTTGTAAAAATGTGTGAGCGCTATGAGAGAGAGAGAGAGAGAGAGAGAGAGAGAGAGAGAGAGAGAAGAGAGAGAGAGAGAGAGAAGAGAGAGGTAAGGGTTGTCTTTACTTAAGAGTGAAATTATTTATCAATTATTGAGACTGAGAGACTGAGAGAGGAAAACACATGAGTAGAGAGAGAGTGAGAGAGAGAGAGAGAGAGAGAGAGAGAGAGAAAGTTACTCTTACATTAGATATCAAAAGATAGAAATTCAGTATTAAACTAACTATTAAATGAATTAAAGTTGCTGATTTTTCATTTAAAAGTTAGCTTAATACACTACCCTTAAAAAAAGAAATAAATGGTGTGACTCTCTCCCCAACTCCACCAATCTATTTTTAGAAGTCTTCTCAACCTCGTTTTTAAAAACTTCTTTATTCTGTCACTTTCTCTTTGTTCTGAATTGCTCTATGTTCTGAAATGTTTCTATGTCTCTATGTTTTGAACATTTTGCATTTACAGTTTATGTAAACGGTACAGGTAAAATCAGATCAATTCAAAATTATCTACTGTACAGTTAAGACATACAGAGAAACAGTGCTGTCGTAGGTTGGCTAACTTCAACGAGAGAGAGAGAGAGAGAGAGAGAGAGAGAGAAAACAGTTGTCCTTACTCAAGAGTGAAATTTTTATGAATTATTACAGGACACACACACACACAGAGAGGAGAGAGAGAGAGAGAGTGTTACAAGAAAAAATTTGACCACTGATTGGCAACACTCCCCTTCTTGTCATGTTAAAATAATACTAAGAGAGAAAGAGAGAGATTGTGAGAGAGAGAGAGAGAGAGAGAAGAGAATTTATTTAATTTATTTAATATTTATTTAATTTACACATAAAGCCTCAAACTTATAAATTACATAAAAAATTAAACAAACACTTTTGCTGGGTTTTCAGTGTTAAGCAAATGTTCGTGTCTGTGAAAAACTTGTGAATGACCATGTTAGGTTCCAATGAAAAATTCATGTGTCTGTGAATTCATGTACTTTTCGAATCGCAAAGTTGAGACATTTTGTATATATATATATATATATATATATATATATATATATATATATATATATATATATATATATATATGTATGTATGTATGTATGTATAACTGAATCACAAAAATATGGAACATGATGAATATATAAAGACAAATTTAATGGAAAGAGAAACAATAGAGTGCAAAGGCCTTTCGACCGTCATCCTTGACTTAGCAGACTCTGCAAGTAAAGGATAGAGGTTGAAAGCCCTTGCAGCACTCCACTGTCTTCTTGCCTTTGTGGATTTTAATATTATTACTATATTATATATATATATATATATATATATATATATATATATATATATATATATATATATATATATATATATATATATATATATATATATATATAAAATAAAATAGAGAGAGAGAGAGAGAGAGAGAGAGAGAACTAAAGTATTAAGATGAACAGATTCCAGTTATGTCAGCATTTGTTGCCCTCCAAACACCAAATGAAAATTATTCTTCGAATTCAGGAAAAAACAAACCAGAACTAACCTCTAATTGTTTTTTATGTGCTGTCTCTCTTTTGTCTTCCTCTTCTACTACTTCAATCTTCACCTCTTTTTTTACATTGCCATCTGCATCTACAAGTTCAAATTCTCCAGTATCTTCTGCTTTCAAAGACACATTATCTTTTTTGGCCTTTGATAGAATTAAGTTGTTACCACCAGGAGTTGCCAGGATTTGAGCCATAACATTTGCCAGACCAGTTTTGTCTTCTGTGTCTGATTCTTCCTTAACTTCTGTGTTTTCATCCTCACTTTCATCATCAGATTCTCCATCAGATTTATCACTTTCTTCAGTCATTATTCTAACATGCTTTTCTTCTTTTTCTTTTACTTTCTTTTTGCTCTTTGGGATATCACTGTCACTGTTATCTTCAAATTCTATGTCTGAATCCTCACTTATACCATCTGAAGTAGCATCATCGTCTAATTTCTCTTCTTTAATTTCAATGCTCCCATCATCAACCCCTGTGTTATTACCCCCTTCATCTTTCACTTCTGTGATATCATCATCTTCGCTCTTTACTTCTAAGTTAACAGCCAAGATGCCTGCACTTTCAGAAAAAGAATCATCAAAAACGTCTAAAACTTCTTCCTTTACTTCCACCATATCATCACCAGGCTCTTCATTTTCTGTATCAGTTTCACTATGGTCTTCTGCTTCTAATTTTTCAACAACCACCTTGCCTTTTTTAGGTTTGGTGCCAACAGCCATTTCTGCAAAGAGGAAATTATCAACAAATGAATATGTAAATGAATATGTAAAAGGAACAATAATCTAAACAATCTCACAAGGTGCAAGCAAGCTTAATCTATATATACCATATGTAAAATTAATATCAAACTACTTGAATTTTTTATTTACATTACCACAAATCCCAACTTTTGCTTCTCTACACCCAAAACCCGGTTCCCAACCACGGTCCCCCTTACGGTTTTTTAACTTTTCTGTTGCTTTCCTTTGGGAAGCTTAAAACTGCGCTTTCATTAGCCATGAAGCAAAAGCAGGGCTATTTAATATGGGCACATTTTCACACAGCGGTTTTTAGGCGCCAAAGTGGGGTCCGTGGACTTTCAGCGGCTCCCTGTCAATAATGAGTAATGTTTCTTATGCAGGTAAGCAGTAGCTTAGGCTAGCGGTGTCTGTAGGTACATTACGGTGAACTATCTGAATGTTGTAGCCTCTTGTATGTAGAGTGGTGGGTCAGCCTTTTGTAAGGAGAGTGGCAGGTCAGTAAATTGGGAATTACGAAAGTTGTGGACATCATATACCTTTGTGTCTGTTCCCCCCACCCAAAAATCCAGGTTCCCCAACAGGGTCCCCCTTACTGTTTTTAAGTTACCTTCAATTTTTTTTTAACACTGTGTCACCTCAAAAACGTAATAAATAGCAATTATTTCATTCCCGATATCAAAACTAGGTATTATTTCACTTATGGACATTAATTGCTTTCAACATAAAATATAGGTTTTTCTGTTGTATTATGATGTGATTTGAATGATTTTGAGTTTATTTCCACTCATAAATGAATACTTATCCGGCAAATGATATACTGTAACAAAATTAATAAAATTAGTCGACTTGTCAGATACTGCACCCCCTCTCCCATAGCTGTCGGCAAAACTGTAATCAGTAAACACAGGTTTTGCCGTGTGCTATGGAAGAATGCGTATTTAACAATCTCAATTTTAATTATACAATATATCATTGGGTGGGATAAGTATTCATTTGCGATGAAATAACCTCAAAATCATTCAAATCATCATATCTACAACAGAAAACCCTATATTTATGTTAACAATTAATGTCCATAAGTGAAATAATACCCAAAACTATATTATTCCGTTTTTGTTATGTTTCTTACTTGCTTGTTTTTGGCAGGAAAGTCGCCGCCCCGAGGTCGTTCACTGGCCCCACAACAGTAGGTCACTCTCTTGATAGCCTAACTGTAAATTTGCGATCGTACTAAGCATATTAAGGAGACTTACGAGCACAGCATAAAAACTACCTTATCCTAGCTTATCCGCTGTGGTGCTAAAGTAGCTTAGGCTAATAACTACAAATCCAAGCGTGCATCGAGGAACCAGAAGCACCTTCACTATAATGTTAGGCAGGTAGGCCTGTGCCTAATGTAGCTATAGGATAAACCAGCCTGTTTTTGGGTAGTCTTGTCCATGGTCCTACCACAGCCTACTAAGTTAACCGTAGGCCAGTCTAGCCTGGCCTTAAGCTTGCCCAAAATAGGGTAGGCCTACTATGCTAACCCACACTAAAACTAAGGACTTGAAGACATGATAAAAACACAACTTACTTTTTGTTTCTCGGGCGTATTTTGAAAGGTAATGACCATATACAAAGGTCACTTGTAAAATCGACTGAAAATCTTGTCCGATGGCGACTTGGCCCGGATAGTTCGCGTGGAGTAGTAGTGGTAGTAGTAATGGTAGGGTTTTGCTTTTGAACAGCTCCCTTGACCGTTTTATTTTGCCTTTGGTTATGTTTATTTAAGTATATTTTCTCTATGGTACCCTATGTTTTTTATATTTTTCCTATTTTAATCTTACCTGTAGACAGATATACGATTAGTAACATTCTGGGTAAGTCTAAGCCAGCTGTCCGCGGTGAGCTAGCCTATGGCAATTGACGTTTTTCTATGTTATTTTACCTGCTGAACAAGAATTTAAAATAATATTTTGGCGGTCGGCTGTAACTAAAATGTAATTGACCCTTGAAAACTGAACGTCTGTATGAGTGAGTCGCATATATCTCAAGGGTAAATTACAGTTTAGCAGCAGCCGACCGGCAAAATGTTATACCCGATGGCAAATGCTCTGGGTTTTCAATTACTTATTCACAACATAGACCATTATCATCTTCCCCCTTTAATCTTTGTCTGTTTTAGCATGTTTGACTTAGCTCTGCTAATCAGCATAATCTTTTTCGGTGTTATCATACCAAGTTTCCCCTGTTAAGTTTACCGTGAATTTCCTTGATTAGTAGTGATTTACAACGTTGATTTGTATTACATTTCTCTTTTCCATGCTTTTTTTTTTACCCAACCTTTCATTATTCCTTTTCGTTGTTTTCATTTAATCGATTCAGTTTTGCTTAAAATTAAGTCAATCTCCTTCATATGTTTTAATTTTCAAAATCTAGAGTGTTTTTTTTATTCCCGTCACTCTTGAAGGAATGCTTAAAATTGAAAAGCTTATCATTCATATCCCTTAAGAGGCAGGAATAGACACATCCTCACCATCATAGCCAAGTGGGTAATCGCTTTTATTCCTTTTTAGGATGAAATATATATGTAGAATCTACTGGTCACTTTTTACCCAATACATATGTAACTGTAATAGCCACAAGGTATATGTATGTACGAGAGGCAATAAACTTTTATCCTTCTCGTGGTCAGGTCGCCAACGTGACCTCCTTGTGATTATGGTGACACGGGATTGTTTCCCGCTACTGGACATCACAACCACTTCAATTTCTTGCACCTGGATCTTACGGCTTTGTAGTGATAAGCGTATCTAAAAAAGCGCAAAGAATTCGAGAAGTTGAGAGGGCATCGTGGCTATTACAATTCCATATGTATCTGGTAAAAAGTAACCAGTAGATTCTACATATATATTTTTTCAGCCTAAAAATTAATAAAAACGATTGCCCACTTTGCTATGATGGTGAGGATGGGTTCGTTCCAGTGTGCGGTTCAAGAAATGTCAGAAGTAAAAGACTGATCCTTTATTATTCTCGACAGCTGTTTATAATACAGAAAGTGGACGGAAAGGTAGCAGGCGACCTGAGGCCCGCCCCACCTGCCCCCTCTCCCCCGCTGCATCCATACGAAGGTTGTGTTTGTTAACAGGCATAAAAATACATATATAACAGCGTTACAGAACAAGTAAAGGCAGGTATATATATGGTGGACAGGCCATACAATGATTCATACAACAGATACATAAGAATCTGAGGAAATATCAGGAGTAACATATGAAGTGATTAATGTACATATGAAGAGAGAAACACAAGAAAGGAGAGGCGATTTGACGCTTTTTTTTTACAAATACTTCCCAAAAGACAATGATTGAGGAGCAATTGTTGGAAATAACATTAATCAAGCAGACGCTGAGGCAGTCGGAGTGAGCTTCTCCCTGGAGAACTCAGGGTGTGGGGTGGAGACCGATATCTGGGGCTGCCCGATGTGTTTCCTAGGCCGCCGGACCCGACTTTGGTGGGGAGCAGGTGTGTCTGCGGGGAGGTACTGAGGGGAACTCTGGGGCCCCTGCCTTCTTCCCCTCTTGTACTTCGCTGGTCCCAACAGGAAGGCGGGCTTTCAGCCTGTGAAATGGTGATCAGTCTTCGCCCATGGATGTCAGGAGGTATGCCTGGCTGCCCACCTGATGACTTGGTGAGGTCCCCAGGGCCTGGTTAGGGCAGGCGGTGGGCGTCCACCTGAGGAAGACATACAAGCAGGAGTGTAAGGCGGGTGGGCTGTAGATGGTGGTTCTGTCGGTGAAGGTCTTATGGCAGGGCGGAAACTTCTGTGTGGGTTCCCTCAACCTTGGAAGGGCGTGTTGGCACCATCAGCCGACGGTGGGAAGAATTCTCCAGGGACGGCCAGTGTCTCCCTGTAGACTTTCTCAGCAGGGGAGGAGTCGCCATTTGCCTTCTGTGCGGTGCGGAGACCCAGCAGGACCCAGGGCAGCTGTTCCTTTCACCTCTCGTTGGTGCAGGTGTAAAGTCCCCGCTCAATGGGTTCTCTATGATGAACATCCCGTTTTCTGTGGTGCCTTCACAGGCGACCTAAGGCCACACGTGCACAATCTTATTATCATTATTGTGAATTGTATATTTATTACCTGTTCATTTGTCCTTGCACCTGTCCTGTTTTGTGTAGAGAAATAGTTTGACCTCAGGTCACTTGTAAACTTTCGTACTCGTGGTCTCTGCATATACGCAGACGTCCGCATGCCGCTTTATAAGCGGGTCGCTTCATCAGTAAACCAGCAGTATTTGTCTTCCTGCTCATTATTTCTCACCTCTCTTATAGTGGTTACCTGTGGTTCCGGAGCCGATGCGGACTAAACGGCGACTTTAGTCTTGGCCGATGAACCAACCCATGCCCTAACGGACCGTCACGGTAGCTCTAACAAAGCATTCGGGAGTTACCACCTCGTTGTAAATCACTGGCGTCATTAGCGGACCCACACGGCACGGCTCCCGCATGTTCCCTCCTCCAAGTGAGAGTGCAGAATGAGCGGACATGGACATCCCCACCACACAAATTACGCAAACTTTTGGAGGCGAGCGTCTCCCTTGCCTCAACACCCTTCCGCTTGCTCCTCCACGCCAGTGCCCGCTCACGCGATGCCTCCTGACAGACCAACCAGAACGGCCCTCAGCATAAAGCTGCCGCCATTCACCCTCAGAACCTAGTGTCCCTGGCTCTGCAGGTCGAGGGCAATTCAGTGGCAGGCCTTACCAACGAGGAGTTGAAGGCAGACGAGGTGTTGAAGGCGGACATCACTATCAATGCCCTACCGAAGGAGATATACAAGAAGGTCACCCTGTGGGTGACGACAACGACGAGCCCTGCCACCTTCCAGGAATTCCTCGGAATGGTCAGCTACTATCGGGAGATTCATCCCGGGGATCGCGACACCATGGCCCCTGGACGGCGGAGTCCTCAAGGGCCATTCAAGACCTTGTGGGGTCCCAACCAGCAAGCCTTCTCCTCACGAAGGCCGCCCCGCCAGGCAACAGCATGGCCCACCAGGTCAGCACTCCCTCCAGCTGACAACGGACGCCAACAGCGTCGCCTGTGGGCCATCCCGGAGCAAGTCGTCAACAGAGCCCCTCAGCCCATCACCTTCTTCAGCAGAAAACTCAGCCCCACCGAGTCCGCTACAGCACCTTTCGCCAGCCCACTGGTGCCCGCCTCATTCGTTGGCTGGCCAGGCCAGCAAAATAGGGTGCTTACTGAATCACCGGAGTGGGCGACTTTCCCCAGCCGGGAGACGTTTCGGCACATCCCGTCAGCGAGTTGGTCTCTCTTCCCCATCAGGAGAGCAAGATACCTTCTAACAGTCGTTGGTCGCTTCACCAGGTGGCCCGAAGCTACGCCCATGGAAGAAGCCACCTCCAGTGCGTGCGCAGAGGCCTTCCTCTCCAGCTGGATCAGCCGGTTCGGTATCCCGGACCATTTAACTACGGACAGGGGCCCTGCCTTCCTGTCCGAGCTGTGGACCGCCCTGGCACAATAATTTCCTTTTACAGAAAACTAAAAAACAATAACATCGTCAGGAACTTCAGTACCAGACTTTTTTTAATTCAAAGCAAAGCGTTCCCGTGAACAGCATTAAAGATCTCTCGCATTAGTGCTAACTGTGAAAAAAAAAATGACTAGAAGGTGCATGCAACTTCCCTCTACTAACACAGTCTATTCAAGTATCATTCCTTGGTACTTCTATATGCTTATTTCCTAACTCAGGATATTTCACACAAAATTTTTTGACAATATATCTCCCAATGTATTTAAGAGCCTCCCGTCAATTACCCCATCGATATCTATTTTCTATTTCTGTGTTTGCTCTCAAAAGGTCTTCTTCCTCATCAGAAACATCTTTTTCTAATCAAAATCTAAATTCCTAAACACATGTGTTGTTAGACATATTTCTAATGCTAACTCCCTTTCTTTTGTTATATATTCATCTTCACTGGCAGATTCAAGTGATTTTTCAACTGTGGTGATATTACACTTTTCACGTATTACCTTCATTTCCTTCTCTAACAATAATTTTTTAGCCTAAATTTAAAAGTCACTGCATTTGGATGATCATGGTGACCATCAATTTGCCTTATGCACTCAAGAAATGTTCAAGGAAATCTTGATTTAATCTTTGTGTCCGTAGGTAGTCAGTACTATAAGAGGCTTTCAACATATTAAACAAAGCAATGGTGGATTCACATAAAATGATTCCCTTCTGGAATCAATACCACGATGACCTTGAGCAGTGTGCCTGTTTGTTTTTCTACATCACTACCAAAAGCATTGCTTTTACCAAAATCTCCATACATGCATAAAGAATTCATGATGTCGAATCAGTTATTCATAAAAAGAATAAAATCGGATGTTTGACTTCAGTTTTGACCTCCAACAGTTCTTTTTTCGCCTAAATATTTTACTGGTTGGCCATGATCTGAATAACAGTTGCTACTAATTAAACGCGCTGTCTTTGTTGACCAGTTACATTTAAATGCATTTCATTGATCTTACATGCAAGCCCATATTCTGTTTTGGTTTTACTAAGCATTTCTCGTGTGCCGGTATCTGAAATACACCCTTCAGTGTTAAGGGAAAAACCCGAGTCAATAAAATTATTTTTAACCAATTTGATTAAATAGGGAACACCCGAGAACACAAAAACTTCTCTTTCTGCTTTAAGATTTTTGAAAAATATCCTGTTTTCAAGAGGGTCAGTATTAAACTGTTTCCGCATACAGAAATGCATACCCACTGGCTTTGCTTTTGGATAACGATGGTATTTTATATTCGAGCTTTTTGTTTTTTCACGTGTATCAGAACAGCCAAATACAGCACGGTTACTTGGCAGTATCACTGATAGAATGAATGAATGAATAAAAGTATTGGCGATTCATAATATATGTTCATACCTAAAGTTGCGAACTGACGTCTACGGATTTTGGCGGAAATTCGTCCGAGAAACGGATGATGACGCCACATTTCGACGGCGACGGAAATGGCGGAAATTTTTTTACATCAAGTACATTCATGCGGCAAGAAAGGAAAATAGCATTTGTAGAATTTAACCGTTTCTACATTTATGAATGGTTTACTGATAATAAATAAAATTCGAAATTGAGCCCCTCACTCTGACAATTGCGTCATGTTGCTACACCAGAGCGTTTTCCCCTACACCAGAGGTGGTTTTACATTTTAGTTTCAATTCATATTGTAAATAAACATTCCAAATTTTAGGTAAAAAAATGAACTCAGTTAAAGAAAATATGAATGAAAATTTAATGCATCTATAGCAAATGCAAATGAACAGTAAATTATCTTATTGCAAAAAAATTGATTCAACACTAAGAATTGGTCACAGAACTTTGTTTACTTTAAAGAGGAAAAATTAAATTTTACAAGAAAAATTATAAACATATATTGAGTTTATAATACAAGTAAAAAGATCTTGATTGTTTCACTGCAAAAATCATGGATGTAACAACAGTATTGTCTTTGATCAATGTGAAAGGATAAAGAGACTCTACTCAAGTAACCCGTGAAAATACATTTCTAAGAGAAATGTTAATGCACTTATAGTAAACGTAAATAAATGCCAGATTATTCTGTTACAAAAAAGCATTGCTGTAACATTAAAAAAAATCCTTCAATCACTGAGAATTTTACTTTCACTGTCAGTATATTTTTCAAAGCACCTTGACTTTGCAGGACAATTAAAAGAAAGATATTTTCTGACAGTGCAACAGCATTCAATTCTGCTTTAATCCTACAGTCATCCTTTTTTAGTTCAACAAGCATAGTCATTAACTGATTTACAGTCAAGTCACTCCTTTAGCAAAAACCATATGGGATTCAGATTTCGTATGACCGATGAGCTCCGATTTTCCCGCCACAAATTCCTTATCACATATTCTGCAATGAGCCTTTCCGTCCTGCCTTCCACCGCACAACCGTCCTAAACTACAGCTCTCCACTTCCCATTCCTTCCTATATCTTTGGGCACGGTCACCTCCATCAGTTACTTGGGGATAATTACAAAAATCCCTAAACAACATCTATGTGATTAATAACAAAACTACTCTCACAATCCTTATCGGTAACTGGCTAGACTGAAGCTAAACTGAGATTCAAAATCACAAGTCTGAACCTGAAACACGCAGTTCTAACTCCGGTATCAGCGGTGCCCATGGACGTTCGGATTCACTTCAGTTTGCCGAAACTTGGTACAGAGAAGACATGTCAGCTCCGCTTTCCTACGACGTTCCGTAAACCCCTCCCACAATTCATCTGGCGACGTAGCTGCCATCTTACCCTTTCAGCGTCTAGTTGAAAGTGAAGTAAATCTTGAGATCACGCCACAGACGTGGAGGCTTCGGACTACCTGAATTAAAACGGAAGCCACGAACCTGGCAACGTCAGGTTGCGAGATGGTCGGATAGGCCGACAGACTTCGCCCACTTTTGGTCGGAGGAGAGCACCATAAACAGTGAGGTTTACTTCCGGTTCAGACGACCGGATCCGGCGATCGTAACGTCTGTGGCGCCCTTTAGAATTAGCAAGTGCTGTGTTTTTGACACTAATCATTGTTATGCTGGGCTGTTTATTATACTTCACGATACTATTCATATTAACAATATTTCATTTTGTTTTTATCTAGAATAAGTGAAATTCCCCTACACTGAAGTAATTTTCGCCGTAGGTGTCTTCTACGCGTGGCGTTGTCTTGGAAAGACATATTCACTATCACGCATCTGCTGTACAGTGCGGAGTCGGCGGCGCGCCTCGGCTCAGTCGGCTGACCACAACAGTAGTGAGCGGGATATTCATTGAGCAAGATATCGACGAAAGTGCTGTACTGCTGTTTCACCAGTGCCCTTAAGGAGAACTGAATCGAATGCCTCGCTCCCCGACTGCAAAAAAAGGTAATCTCGCAATACACCTTCGAAGTTATGAAAACATTCAAGAGAGCAAACTAAAGCAAAGAAGCGAAAGATTCCTTAGTGAAAATAAGCTTAAGGCGGTGGGCGGGCGCATTCCATAATTTTCGTTACTGTAACAAAACATACGTATGAAAAATCTAGATTTTTGGAGCCACAGATATCCATCGCATTAAGAAAAATTGATGAACCATCTATATAGTGATGTAGCCTAACTCGGCAGCATTTCCAGTGATAGCTGTAATTAACGCGGGGTTTGTGTATAATTATAGCATTTAAGTGATCAGTGAACTGAATTACAATATTTTGGGAAAAATTTTTGTCCATACTAGTCTTCTGAACTCCGTGTTCATATATACAACAAAGGTTATCCTTATCTGTAAGGTGGTTCTTCATTTTCCTCTTTTCCAACACAGTTCAGCTCTGAATCAGAATATCGAGAACATACGAAAAGCAGCTAATAACACACTAAGTTAGTGCAAGAAAACAGTCGCACGTATTCATATATGAAACCATAGATATAGAGAGATATATCTATGCATGAAACAATGCACTTCATCTCTTAGCAAACAAGAGGCCTTTTATGAAAACAGAAATTGGAAAACAAAAAATAACAAAAGCTAAGAAAAATCCCAAACACAAGACCAGGTGATCTTGGCAGGTCATATTAAAAACAAGGAGATAAGTCATTAAGCTCCCATGTCGACACGCTATTGCTTTGAATCTCGCAGATCTTGTGCATATAACTAAGGTCTCAGGAGTGCCTGTAGCAAATTTAGGCTGAGAAGTTTCGAAATATGATCCAGGATGATTGCGGCTACAACTGTAAAAGAAGATGAATCATAACATTGAATGAGGGGTTAAAGATAAAAAGTTTTGAGGGACAGACAATGGACATTCTAGTCCATCAGGTTTGTTTAAGGGGAGATTTAACATAAAAGAATAAAAAAGGCCTAGCTTTTCTCGGCGAATGTAGTTTAAGAATGTTTAACATATTCATGTATATATTATAACAAAACGCATTATCACGGAAAAAATGAGCAAACAATATGTTGTTTTAATTTAAAAAGACCGTTTTTTCCTTGGAGCTGGCAAATTCAGTTTTTTTTTTTTTTTTTTTTTTATCTTTCGTTGATCTTCACGCTCGTCAAACGTTTACGCTTCTTTTGGCGTCCGGCCTTCGTAAACGGAAATTCCAGTAAAACGATCTTGCCATTTTGAATTCAATCTCTCACTCTTTCTTCTTTAGTCTTTCTCTCCCCATTATCTTCTTTGCAGGCCTTTATCCAGTGTGCATCAAGTACCGAACAAATGCAATTTAAACATTTGATATCGATTTTTATGAACATGGAAATGAAAAAACGAAAGAAAAACAAGTTTAATAATACAGTACTTGGCAATGTTTAGTAAAGCACGCCACTGTGGTGTTGCATCACGTTTGATCTGTTGCCAAAGCCGAAGTTACCGTAAGTACTTTTGGTACTACTTTTCTAAAAGTTAAGTATATCTTAGTTTAAGCAGACTACTGAGCTGATATTCCATACAATGACGAGTTTAACGTCTAAAGGAGGATTCTAACTTGTTAGATAGTCGTATCGCATGAGACGTGAACGTGAAGCAATCGGTTCAGTGCCGATGAACATGATGTCGTGCGGTCATCATTCCATCTTACCAGATGGATAAGGATGAAATTCCTTTGCACCAGGAACTTTAGTACTCAGTTTGAAAACTGAAAACAGAAACGCTTCTTAACCTTTGGTATGTACTCAGACTTAGAACTGCTTGAAGCTTTGGATCCTGCCAATGTAAGTCGTGGTAACCCACATAGCATTATTCCTTTGGGAGTGAAATTCCCAAATATTGTTGAGGAAGGTGATTATAAAGAACTTCATAGGGAATGGAGGGAGTTGACTTTCTGATGAAACTAACCCGGAAAAATTTTTGATCTGCTGTTTCCCAAGAAAAATCTGGGGATGAGTTGAGATTTTAAAAACACATCATCGAATTTAATGATTAATTTAATATCCCTTCCTTACTCTTCAACAGCAGCTGAAAGGATTATTTCTAAGTTACTCTCATTAAGAATAAGCAGCGATCAAGACTGCAGGTAGAAACGCTGAGTGCTTTGTTATGCAGCAAGGCATTAATCAATGAATCAGATTGTAAATCATGGCAACCGTCAGCAGATGTAATTAAAAAATATGAATGAGAGGTCCCTGGTGTCTACGAAATACTGAGGAGGATGAAAATATTCACCTTTAAGTCAAGGTAAGTCAATTTGAAAATATGAGTGACAAATTTTCCAAATGTGGTACTTTTTGCTTTTATTTGGTACACTTTAGGGGGAGAATATGGTACGATTTAAAAACGTGAGGTGGCAACACTGCCGCCAAGCGCAGTATTTTCAAGCTGATTAACGTCAACTGTCAAGGCCGTCCAACCCCATGCATGTGGGCCAAAAGTTGCCAGTTTGATTTTGAAAGTGGCCCGCTAAAGAAAAATAAGTGAAAGCATATTTCTGATTTTTATATAATAAAAATTAGATTTGCCGTTTACCCTGAAATAACAAGAAATATTCCTTGCAAAATCAATAACTACAAAGAAAAGTTTCATTGACGTCTGTTGTATATATATATATATATATATATATATATATATATATATATATATATATATATATATACAATATATATATATATATATATATATATATTTATTTATATATATATATATATATATTATATATCAAATCATGACATCTAACGCTGGCCAGGCTGGTGTTTTGTTGGGGGTGGAGAATAGGGTGTTGGGGCTGCAGACACACCTCTCCTCGCTCGTGAGTCATGTTATGCCGTGTATCTTACACGTCCTGCATAACTTTTTGTTTTTTCAAGAGTGGCCCTCATACTAAACAACTTGGACCGCCCTGTACTACATGCATCACACAACAATACGGGAATGACTCAGGTAGCTATCGGTCCGCCTAAGGAATTGTGAACGTTCTACAAGCAATGTAAATCCGAAACTAACTCTCCCCTTGCCAGCTGTATGGAGTTAATACTGTACATTATGAAAGGTGAAAAACTCACGTTTCTATGATCATCCTTCGACACAAACTTTTAGATACGTAAGAAAAAAAAATTGTAAACATGAATGTTGTTTCATATGTTGTATAAGGGTTGCCACCCTTTCTCTACAATAGATTGTTCTGTGTTGGAGAGTGAGATGCTGCGTTCTGTATTGAACGCCACTTATTCCGTATTTGGTTGTCTGAACATCATTATTTTAAAAAAATTACGTGACCGGATTTGTCAGTCAACTTGCCAGACTGCAAAATTATGCCTTTGTCAATGGTTGCCTTTGGTACGTGTAAGGTACACGGCATAACATGACTCATGAGCGAGTGGGCGACGAGAGGTCTGTCTCGCACGCCCCTACCCCATTACCCCACCCCAGCCCCCCAGCACCAGCCTGGCCAGAGTAAGACGTCATGAGTTAGTACTCCGGTTAGGTATTAAAAGAAATAACTACTTCTGCGAGTTCCTCTGGCTGTGTCGAGTCTGTCCCTCCTGCAGATAAGCACAGGCGACTTCAAAAATATCAAAGTGAGTGGGAGACCGAATATCCATGGCTCAGGGCTATTGTAGTTTAGCAGTGGAAATAAATCCTGCTTTTTATTTTGCAAAGTTCTGAAGGAATAAAATAAACTTGATGGTATAGTATTTCATTGTCTATGGCACAGCATGTCATTTAGCTTTGAATTTGTATAGACTTGTCACTTCACTGATAACTGACAACTTGAGAAGTGATCTTCCAGTCCTCGTGAAATATTAAACATGTCTTCCTCTCCCTCATGTTAGCAGCACATATAGCCTCAGAATGCCCCAGCTGTAGGGGCTTGCTCCGCTTGCCATAACTTTTCCTCTTTATACAATTATGTTCTGTATTTTTCTGAGCACGCGGTGGCAACCCTAACTTGTGTTGCATCATGTTTTAGTACGACAGGTTCTTCACCAAAGATTTGGGTAAAGTAAGCAGCTGGTCTCATGACTCGGTAACCATCTACAAGCATAAGATTGTTGTTTAATTTAATGGGTAGTGGTCGCATCATTTTGCAGTTTTCGCGTTTTGAGGTAATTATTTTCTGGTTCACTCTCGCCATTCCTTGCAAGAAGAATACTACAGGAAGACAGACATTTAAAGAACTAGCGGAGACGAAAAATGAGAAAAAGAAAGCAAGAGGGAGTGTCGGAGAGTGCCAACTCTGTTCACAAGAAGTCTGGTGCCTCATGATAGCCCCTCACCCCACCATGTTTTTTCATTTGAAGCGGGTTTTATTTTAGCACTTGAAATTTGTAGGCCTATATGTTTTTGCATATACAGCATTAAAAACAAAACTATCACATTTTGTTAAACAAAAAGAAACAAGGAAGCAGATCATGGATGCTGAAATCATAGCCATTGCATGGGAGTTCTTACTCAGGGGCTTTGGAATGATATCCAACTCACTGGTGTCTGGAACTTATTTGCTAGCTTGCAATCCAGATGAGCAAGAAAAGTTTTACAAGGAACTTTCTAATGTCATTGAGGTAAGTCATGTCCATATCAAGGGGCCATGTTTTAAGCGTAAGAGTGGTCCAGGTAACCATTTATATTTAGTGCTGCCAATTTCTCACTACCAGAGAGAAATTGGTTACCTCTATCACACTTATGCTAAAAACACTAAAAGTGCTAAAACCCACTGCAGTTCTAAGATTAACATGCATTAGGACAAGGGACTGTGTAACCTTGAAGAGGCACAGTGGCTGAAACCTTTAAAAAAAACTGCTCAGAGGAAATATTAGGACCTCTGTAACTGGGAGAGAGCTGTACGTTTTTGGTCAAGTAGAACTTACTGTTATGGTGCCCGGCTGACTTCCCAGCATCCAGCTGGAAATTGGCCAGACAACAGCTGGCACCTGGCCAACGTCTGGCAGACTACCTGCCAGTGCCTGTAGATATAAAAGATTGGTGATCAGATTACAACTGCTCATGCTTCACAAAGTCTTGTCAAGTTTTTCTAGTAAAGTTAAAGTTGTACAAAATGCCAAAAGGGTTGAAAGGGGGACAAGGGGAAGGAGAATGAGACTACCAGGTCGCTACCATGCAGGAGACCTCCTCAAGCCCACAGAATGGATGTAAAGGGGGACAATGCTGGCAGTGAAACTGAGGTGAAAACCCCAATCGACCTTGTTTTGACTGATGAAGAAGTTTCCCCCTCCAGCCAGTCATGCAACCCAAGTTGTCTGAGGAACAGGAAAAGCAGATAGCAGCATTCTTCAAGGGCCACCCACTGTTTTATGACATGACATCACTGGACTACAAAAACAAGTCCAAGAAGAATGCCCTACTCCATGAATCCTTGGATGTGGTTGAAATGGAGTTGCTCATTTTTATTTCATGCTTACAAAAAATTTTCCCTGCTAGTCTTTAATTTTTGTGTGTTAAAATGTACATTTTTTCCCATTGTTTCCATTCCATCTGATTACGCCCCACAAGACCATGCAGTGGTTCACTGTCATCAAACCAACTATTTCAAGGTGAGGCTCAAGCAGAAGGGCAAGGGCCAGACATGACTGACGCCCCTGCAATCCTTTGAGCTCAACCCCTACAGGTTCCTGGAACTGCACTATGAGGCCTGGAGAAAACATCCAAGGTGGGTAAGGTAAACATCTGCAAGGATTTACTGTCTCTTTTCTGTCTTTCTTCCAAGTTTTCGCCATTGAAAAATATTCCTTGTTGAGTATTGTTCACAGGCAATCTCCTACGGGTTTTTTTAATCCTTGCTCATGCTTCAGGTTGCAACACAGTCCAGCTCTGACAAGGAAGAAGATTATGCCACCTCCTCTTTCAGGTCAGGAGACGGTCTTCAGTGCAGTGCATCCTTGCCACAAGAGAGCGGGGCCGACTCCCAAGAACACCAAGATCAAGAAGTAAGAGGGGGCTGCAAAGAGGGACCTGTCAGATGTCCTTGGGAAGGTCCTTGCTGATGCAAGGAGGGATTTGCAACTTTTGTTCCATCCTAACATTTTACAAATGACAGTTTGAGACATGTCTGTCACTCAGTAGCATGCAGACATGGTATGCTGCTAGTGTCGCTGTTGAAGAAGTGCTTGAAATATGCAAAAAGTCTTTTGCCTCCTGCAGTTGTGTGTGGTCCCCAGCTCTTGTCTTTCACCTCCTGCATTACTGCAGCATCCATCCAGGCCCCAGGTACCAACTGATGGTCCTCGTCCTCCTGGTCCAGTTGAAGTTCTGTAAGTTGGGGTAGCTCATCCTCATGATATGCAGTGGGAGATATGCCCTGCTGATGCACGTAGCAGTGTCTGGAACCAGAGCCAGTGGTGGTCAGCAGGCAATTGAAATTCATCGACTGGACGCCAAAGGCATTCTCCACCACCCTGCAATTTCATGAGGTCTGGTAGTTGTAACTCCTCTCCTCGATGTCCAGGCATCACTTGTAGTATGGCTTGACGAGGGAGGTGCGCAGCGGGAATGCGTCATCCCCAACCAAAAAGTATGGAGTGTCCCAGCCATCGCTGGGGAGGGGATCGGGGTCGGGTAAGCCTATGGTGCCGTGGCTGAGGGAAGGTTATGGTTGCGACCCCGTTTGAACATTCCACAGTCAGAGTTTGATCCTGGTGAGCCTCTGTCCAGAGAAACTTGTACTGGGTCTACAACTTCAAGTACCACAATGGAGAAGCATCCCTTTCAATTGTAGTATACTGTGCCACTCTTCCAGGGTTTCTTGATGGCAGTGTGCTTGCTGTCTATGGCTCAGCAGCAGTGGGGAAAGTTCCACCAGCAAACGCCTCGGCCACTCGCCACCACTTGTTTGGTGTAGAGGAGGTGTTAAAGAACTATTCATCGTGCTCATCAATGATGGGTATTTACACTTGGGACACAAACAGCGAGATGATGTTGTGGTCCACCCGAAAGTTGAAGGCCAGGGAGTTATAGGAGTTTCCCATGGCCAGAAACTGCTGGGAGCAATAGGAGTATCCCGTGGCCAGAAACTGCAGAGTGATAGCCAACTTGATGCCTGCTGACAAGGGGTGTCTGGCACTTCAACATAAAAGTTTGCACAGAAATGTTAGCAACAGAATGGAAAT
>NC_089795.1:60894484-60964484 GCF_040412425.1 Macrobrachium rosenbergii
GTGCGTCATTTGGACAACATTCTCTAAACATGTTTATTTTTAGGTCGCTTTGTGCATAGTTTCGTGCATTATTTTCCAGGAGAGGGATGTGTATGAAGTCTAAAATTTAATGATTATCAAAATCCCATAATTACGTAAATTTTATTTGATCTTTTTAATGAAAATTAGACTGTCTTTCGGCCATTGAGCGTCTAAGGCAGGAGGTTAGAGCGGTTGAACAGCGATCCAGAAAATAGAGGTCTTAAAGTGCAAGGGTCTGAAGTTGGACTTAGGATAAAACTAAAACGTACTAGTTAGAGAGGTTGGCCAGCAAGGGAGAATAAAGGAATCGGGAATGGAGGTAAACTAGAAAGATTCAAAAACAAAGCTGTCGCAGCTAGGACTTGAAGAGCGCTGCAAACACCCATTAGTAATGCCTACAGTGCACCATGTGACTTGCACTGGCGGCACAACATCCCCACGGGGAATTGCGTGAGTTTGAACGCTCTTGGTGGATAATTACAGCCTTGTTGTTGGATGCACTGGATGAAAAGGAAAGTTGTGAAGGCTCCGATTTGTAAAATTTTAAGAATTATATACTGTATATTACATCGACGCGACTGTGAAAATATCCATTTAATCATTATTTAAATTTCAAATTGTTTATTGAATTTCAGCATTGCCTTGTAAAGCCTGTTATACTCTGATATATTTATTAACGTTATTCATTTGACTGTTGTGTGTTGTGACAGTGTCTGAAAATATAATTCTTCAAGATCACTGTACAATGTCATCCCTATTCATAGTTACACTGTAATTCCGGTGTTTGTGGAGTGGGTTAGTAACGCTGAGGGACTGACAAGTGCAAGCGGACTCATAATACACAGAAGATAAAATTTTTGTGTAATCATCTGAGTGTTTTATTATAAACATCAGAATGATATCTTGCATCCTTCCCTCTTGTCCTTCAGGCTACAGGCGTTCGTAAGAAAAGTCTGGAAATGAATATCGATATTTCATGCAATGGCGGAA
The DNA here is from genome assembly GCF_040412425.1 of Macrobrachium rosenbergii. NCBI lineage: Eukaryota > Metazoa > Arthropoda > Malacostraca > Decapoda > Palaemonidae > Macrobrachium > Macrobrachium rosenbergii. The sequence continues at coordinate 60,895,496 of NC_089795.1, forward strand.
TACTTATAGGTCATGCATGAATTACATCGTGATTTTTAAAAAATTCTTGCATTTCCTAACATTAATTTCAATTATAAATTGGTTGCAGGAAATGAGATAATGAGCATTTTTACATATTACTTTTTATTAATTGATGTTTGAAAAATGAAACCCCATTTATTTTTATTTCCTGTAGGCGTTTCTGTTGCATGCCATTATTAACTAAACTAGTGCTATGCATGTTTCATACTTTTCAAGGCAATATTATGCACAAACATGTTCAGTTTAACGCAAAAAGTTAGCCCGTGATATTAGAGAAGATAAGAGATGAATAAGATTTCAACCAAGGTTTGGAGGAGAGAAGTGGCTTTGGAAGCAAGAGTAAGAATGCATTAAGGGATTGCAGAGCAAGTTTGTCACTAAGGAGTGACGTCTCTTCTTTGCAAATAAATGAGAGAAACCCGTAGATGATGTGGAAACGGATTTTTTTTTTTTCGGCAGGACAAAGATAGAGCAAAAAGATTTGCATAGACGAAAAGATTGGTCAGAGAATCTTGAGGTGGTTTGGTTACAAGGAGTGAATGGAGTACGTAGGTTGGTTAGAAGTGTGTGTGTGATTTTTGAGTTCTGTGGAGAAGGCGAAGGGAACCGGGAAAGCGGTGGTTTGATAGATTAGAAGAAATTGAAAGACAGGGCGAGAGGTCGTATGGACGGTGGCTAATGCCACAAGCTTGTAGGGCACGTTGATGAACTATTTGAAAATGAAGAACTTATTTCCGAAGGTGTATATTACAAAAACATTTTGAATGTTAATGACTAAGTATTGTGTATGGTTACAGATTAAAGAAATATAAGGTAAATGTTGTATGATGAACATTTGCAAAATAAAAAAAAAAGAAAAAACAAGATAGGCTTAAGGTGATGTATTGAAATCAATTTGAGGAACATTGTTACAGGAGATTTCATGTAATATTGCAATTGGAGGCTATGTATATTGAACATTTTCAAATAAAAGATAAAAAAATGATGTACCCCCTCCACTCTTACTCAGGGTACTACTTGTTATATCAAGGAGGCCGAGACGGGCAAAATAACTCCTCCCTCAAAAAAAAAAGGCTTCTTTAAAATCACAATTTTTAAAAGTATTTTGTATTTTCCCTAACTATACTACCTGAGGTCCTTTACACTAGGAATTACTTACAGCGGCTGTTAAACTCTTGAACATGGTGGTTAGGCAGTAACTACTGTCAGGCAGTCAGGGATACCCGCCTGCCCTGATGTAAACATTCCAGTTTGCCTTTCGGCCCAGGTTCAGATTGAGGAGTGGCGTTAGGTGGGCATAAAATGTAAAGGACCTCAGGTTTGTATAGTTAGGAAAAATACAATTTACTTCTAAAAATTGTGATTTGTTCCGACACGATATACAAACCAATCGGTCCTTTACATTAGGAAGACTCACGAGATGGAGGGAGGAATCTGAGCGAGTCTCTTGAACTGACTGGAATCCTGCACGCCTGGGCTACTACTCCTGGTCGAAGGAGCGAGGAGGAGTACCGTGCCTCTGACATATTGATCGGAGTGTAGGAACTGCAAGATCAAATGTCGGGTACAACCTGTTCCTGAGTGAGAAACGTAAATCATACGATAGGCTAAAGAATCTAAGAGTCGGAGGTAAAGAAAACCCGAGGTAGGGTTTCCCTTATTGTCAGTGTCTCCTTCCTCCCCTTACTAGAGGAAGGAGCAAAATTGCTTTTATGACTCTAGAAGAAAATTAGAACAGGTGCTCGATGTGTAGTCTTACCGCATCAGACGCCAGATCCAGCAAGTATCCTATTCTCATCCCGAAGGAGAAGTAGGAAGACTAGAGGCCAGTAGAGGGAGACTCCTCTCGCCTGGAGGGTTGGCATGTTTTAGTTTAACCAGACCACTGAGCTGATTAACAGCTCTAGGGCCAGCTCAAAGGATTAGTTGATTTTACGTGCCAAGAACCAACTGGTTACCTGTGTAGGACCTAAGCAGCTTATTGTGGAATCCGAACCATTATAGTAGAAATGAATTTCTATCACCAGAAATAAATTCCTCTAACTCTTCATCAGCCGGCCGGGGAATTGATCCAATAACATGTCTACGACGCATGACGGCCGAAAGCAAACTGGAATGTTTGTAGTTACTGCTTACCACCTCGTTCAAGAGTTTAACGGCCGTGTCCAGCTTCGCAGTAAGTAATTCCTAATGTAAAGGACCTCAGATTTGTATATTGTGTCAGATCAACTATTTATTAAACTTAAGCGGGGATATGAGGACTTTTATACCTTACTAACCAGTTTGGTTGTTTTTATACCTTACAACCAGTTTGATTGTTTTGTTTTTGTTAACGCAGGTTATGAACAAGAAGTGGATACCGAAAATATGATTAACTGTAACCAGCGCCACCCTGAGCCCGGACAGGTGTGCTATTTCCGGGACACGTGGCTCAACCAATGCAGGAAAGCCAGCCTTTGGGGATACAAACAGGGAAGGCCTTGCATCATCTTGACTTTTAGCAATGTGAGTCAGTTTTTGTTACTATAAGACAAGCTTGTATTTGAAATCTTAAATATTTGGAGTTGATAGTCACTGTTGTCACTAGCACAAATATACCCAAGCACAGTCATACGGCAAACGAATTCTCTTATAAATGCTTAACTTAGTATACAATGAGAAAGGGAGAACATTGAGTCGACAGAGTTCGGGACTGTTTTGCTATGGTCAAACCAATCTGTCGTGGCGGCGCAGGGAGGGTTTTGGGGATGATATGCGCGCTTGTCAGTTTTCAATTTAATCCTCTCATGGAGAGAGGGATTTACACTAACCTGTTTCCAAAACCTGATTCTCTCTCTCTCTCTTTCTCTCTCTCTCATTGTTTATGGCAAGGATGGCCAAACTGTGGCGCATTGGGTGATTACAGGTGCCCCAGAGATAATAAAAGACAAACCATGCATGCTCACGCAAAAATATAAAGAAATGGAAAATAAATTAATGAATTAGAGTATCTATAATGATAATAACAGTAACTAATTATCGAAGCAAATTCAAGAGTGCCGTTAAAGTAAGTTCATGTTGTATTTATAGGAAATCCGTTTGTCTACACTGCTACATGTATCCATATTATCATTCATATATATATTTTTATAAATATTACTGCTGTTCGCCTAAGTAACTTTTGATTGTAAAAATGTCAGCCTGACTGAGACCGGAAAAGACGTTGTCTATAGGAGCGTCTTCAGTTCAAAACTCTTAACGTCCGTTGGAGAACGGGATAGGTAAGTTAGGCCTTCCACCTATAGGAAAATTTCCCCTATCCAGCCTTAAGATAGAATTGGTCCTAAGGTCCTTTTCCTTTCTACCTGTCTCTTGGCGAATGTTTTTGAAAACAAGAACGTGGACACCTGGTGTGACTGTTCTGACCTAGTCCGGTCAGGGAACTGCAGAGAAACTGGTAAAATCTCGGCAGACGTCTGGAAGGCAGCCCTGTCCCCTTTCTTTTCTATTATTCTATTAGTGAAGTATGAAGAAGCAATTAAGCCCCTCTCGGCGGTGTTAGTGCGCACAGCGTTAGTCCCTAAAGGTAAAGTCGCTTTGTTCAAAAACTTAGCCCCATTCTTTTATCTTTTTTTCTGTATTTAGCATTTCTTTTGTTTCCTCCTTCATCCCCCACTTACTGTATATGTGTTTGAAGTCTAGATTAAGCCTAATTATTATATTGTTAGCTTCAACCCGTTATTCCAGTAAAATACCTAGGATTTAGGGTAAGCAAAATCAGGTTAAATCTCGATGCTTTTTGCCTAAGCGTCGAATGTTTGGAAGAAGCGTTGCGTTTAAAATCAAATTCATCTCAAATATTCTTTGTTAAGGTTAATAACCCTTAACTGGCGACCTTTAGCTAATTAACGACTGTCTTTGAGGTTAACTTTTTGGCTTCAAGTGGCAGGTTACGTTGTAATCTTGGTTTGCAGGGCCGTGAAAACTACGTAAATTGAATAATACATGATCAACCAAGACCCTCACCGTGACATTAGCGACCTTCGTAGAATCTAAAGTACATTTTAGAAAGAATCTGGAGAAAAGGAAATTAAAAACATTAATTCCAAAAAATAAAAGTCAGATATCGAACTCCATTTCATTCTTCCAAACAAGGAACCAGGCATAATAATAAGCAGTAAAGAGAATAGTTATAATAACAGGGTGTAGCGAGAATTAGCGTGAGGTAGGAAAAGGGTGCGACTCGAGCAGAAAGCGAAATCACAATTTGTGTCGTTACTAAGGCCGAGAAAAAGCGGGCCCAGTTCATATACACAAAGTAATGTAGAAATCGCGTCGGCAATTCCGATCATTATTGTTGCATATAGCGGGAATCATTCAAAACGTATCAGTGAAGTAGCAAACGAACTGAAATAGTAATTTTACAATAAAGGTACCGTTCAACAGCGTAAATTTACATGAGCAGACTAGCATTTCTCTTTTCATTCTTTTGTTTAATGTCCGGTGAGAATCTGATAACAAAAGACAAAGTTGTTTGGTAATTTAGTTTTTCCATCCGTAATGTAAAACGCTATGCATGATTGGTATATTTAAAGTAAAATCTGGATACCTGCATTTGTTTTTATCGTTGTTTTTGAATTTGGTGCTAATAGTAAATACCGCCATTTTGGATTCCTCCGCCGTGTTATGCAGTTGTTTGAAATTGTCGAACTGTTTGTGAAGAGAACCGCCATTTGATGTTATCGCTATGGCAAAGGTTTTGAAATTTAGGCTCAACGGACTTTTCCGCCATCTTAAGACCTTGTTATTGTCATCGCTGTTGTGACCAGACTCTGCCCGAGCCACTCTTGGGTCATTTTCTTTTTTTCCTTTCTGCGTAACCCACCTCCTAATATCTTAGCTAGACGGACTTGGTAGACAAAAAACCAAAAGATAATTTAGGCAGGAAAGATAGGCCTTAGTTAGGAGTACCATAACAAGTTCTATCTGAATACCTGCTATAAAAATCATATAAAGAGAATTTAAAATTTTACGATAAAGTTTTGTGGAGTCGGCTCCCAGGAAAATTAAGATAATAAAGCCATCCCTAAAGTCAAGATGCGCATCTATATAATTTTATTAAGATCCATGCCATTGTGCATGTATAAAATCTTTGTTTACATGTTCTCAAGCAGCAAGAAATTCGCTGATTGAAATTCTCTCTCTCTCTCTCTCTCTCTCTCTCTCTCTCTCTCTCTCTCTTCTCTCTTTCTCTCTCTCTCTCTCTCTCTCTCTCTCTCTCTCTCTCTCTCTTTCTCTCTCTCTCTCTCTTTTACCTTCCCTTTTTCTCTCTCATTCGATTGTTGCACTCTGCAGGGTGTAGAGTGCCTTTCCTCCCCATATAGCCTAGTTGGACTCCAGTAGAGGGTCCCTAGGAACACATTGGCACCATAAGTGCCACAAAGAAACATCCAGAAAAATAAATAAAACAAAACAAAAGAACACAGAGAGAAAGTTCTTCTGGAACCTAACCTGCACCAGTGCCTATGGATACTGAGTGCCACCAGTGTGACCTGTACACGGCACACCCAAACTACAGTGCCACCTTTTGAAAGGGTGCCACGTCATTATTGAAGAGACACTTCCTCGCTGCCCAGAAATGCGCCCAGTCGACCCGGTTAGACGCCCTTCCCACCAGAACCATGGCAGCAGAGCATTATAAAACTTTCCTGGGGCTGGGGAGGCGGCAGGTCTCGCCGCTCGGAACTTACCACCTGGGTTAAGGAGCAAGTGGACGACTTGGCCAAGCGGGAGAAGGAAGAAAAGACTCGAGCAGAGGAAGTATGAAGCCGAGCAAGGCAATATGAAGAGGAAGAGAAGAAAGAAGGAGACAGCATGGAGTTAGCCTGCAAGGAAACTGAGTTAGCCCTAAAGAAGGAGCTCGGCTGAGAGAGCGAAAATGGAGAATGCCGAAGCTATGGCTAGCCATCAAGCCTCCAGTCCTACACCTGCTGCATCAAACGCTCCAATTTCGAGCATCAATTCCCTAGTCCCCAAGTGGACTGAGGACGAGCCAAGCATGGCTGGAGGAGATCGAGGCTCTTTTCGATAACTACAGCACCACGGAGACGGAGAGAGCCTTAATACTAGCCAAGCATATGGAGGGAAAAGACAAGGCAGCACTTCGCTCACTGGAGAAGAGCCAGAGAGGTAACATGGCGGAAGTTCGTAGAGAGTCATTACAAAGGCCTCACGAGATAACCCCAGAAAAAAATGGAACAAGCGGTTCGAGGTCTTGCCAAGGAAGTCGGCTGGTCTTGGACAGAATGGGCATGTCACAAAACCCAGTCGATACGGCGCTGGTTCGACTCCTTGGCCTGCATGGCGTTTGAGGATCTCTTCAATCGGACCATGCTAGAAGACCTCTTCCAATGTGTGCCTGGGCCCCTTAGGTATATCTTAACGATAAACAGCTCTCACACTTATGGAAGCTTGTCGCATGGCTGATTCGTAGGGAAACTTTCAATCAGTCGCATAGCACCTCTCAGAAGCGAATCATCCCTCCGCCTACCTCTCGAACTCCACTCGCCCGAAGAATGGACTGCCTGGCAAGACCCTGTGCAGCTATTGCAGAAAGGGGGCCGGCTGAAGCTGAATGCCGATACAAACTCGGCACTAATAAGCAACCTAACCCTACCAGCCAGAACTCCGCTCGATTCATCCGCTCAGCCCTCTCCTCCAACAGTTACTGCAGGCCACCGAGCCCATCCAAAGGCCCGTGCAGATCCTGTGGGGCTGCTAGCCACTACAGTGCTGGATCTCCCGGCCTGTCCACATCATGTCCCCACCACCAAATTTGTCAACCTAATCAGCACTTCATTTCTGCTGCTGGTCGCACGGATCCTTTACCCCGAGAGACTGGAAACCCAGTTCATCTCGGTGGCCCCTCTTCAGAGCACTAGCCTGCCAGTGACCCTTCCGGTCACAGTAGACACTCGCGGCAGACATTAGCCTGATCACTGGGCCCAAGTGCCAGCCGGTGCCATGGTTTGAAGAAACCCGGTGGGAAATGAAGTGGATAGAGGCCACACCATTACCGTTCCTACGGTCCAACTCCAGGTAATGACACCTTGGGGCACGATACCCCGCCTTGGCGTGGTAGGTGGAATTCGGCCCGGGTGGTCTTCTTGTTGGGTGGGATCTTCTCGGAAGCCCGTCACCAACGCCACTCCGCAGCCACGTTACCTCCTCACGGAGGCCCAGTTATAACTCCCAATAATGACAAACCTCCACCTTCCGCCCACCAAAGTGGTCCGCGGAAGGGCGCCACCCAACCTATTTCAGGCCTAGCCCTCTCCAATTGCAAGGGCTGGCCCACCAAGAGGTCCTCCCCCTCCGCGAAGAGATTCAGGAGGGCAGTACCGCTGCAGGGCGTGCAAGCGGGCAGACCACTCCACAAATTGGGAGGGCTGCCCAAGCAAGCAACGCCAGCGGGCGCCCGAACAAAACTCTAGGAGAGGCTACGATCTCCTGCTGGGGCAGGAATCTCTGCCCAGCAGCCAAACCAAGTCGTCCGAGAGGTATTGCACCTCCGGACCCCTTGTCAGGCATGCCTGACCCTCAACTGCTGCCAGTGGAAAAGGCCCCATGCGGGTCTAAATCATGAGCGAAATCCTCCTCCTCCGGGAGATTTAGGATTCCCCATGCAGCTGATCATTGCGACTGGAGGCCTCCAGCACCGAACCACCTTCTTCGCAAAATTTGACTCAGGGGGATGAACCCCTGGAGGATCGAAATGGTACCCCTTCCCGGAAGACCAGGAACTGGCATCCTCGGATGCCGAAGTCGAGATGGCTCGCTCCGGTTGTCGCAGCAGCCCGGGTAGGGCATCCTCCGCAGCTTTTGCAGTTGCCTGACTTGCGCCCGCTAGCCTTCTGGCCTGTCCCCGGTGGTGCTCTCATCACCTGCTGGGCCAGCTACTGATAGGCCTTGGAGGAACCCGAAGAAGAAGAAGTGGCGGAAGAGCCCAGTAGTTGCCGGGCTATAAGCTCATCCTGGCACTAGTGCCCTCTCGACACAGTGCCTAACATCTAAGTGATCCTGGCCCCTTGCCCAGAGAAGGTAGCCAGTGTGATCTCTTCCTTTTATTGGTACCTAGCCTAGGCCACCTTAAAAGTACAGTACATCAATTTAGTAACCTTGTTCTTTCCACTTACCACCGAGCCGCAGTAATCATGTAAGTAGCCTAACTAATTTCCGTAATCTTAACTATTGTGAAACGAGCCACGATGCTCGTGACACATGGCCTAAGACCTCAGTGAGGCACCCATTTATCATATGAGCAACCCTCATGAATTAACTAGTAAATTTTAATTGTATTAAACATAAACCAAGTTGTAATTTAGTTAGAATATTAACTCTTATGTTGGTGCTACGGTCGGGTTAGGATAAGTTAGGCTAGGAATCTCATAGAATGTACCACTAGGCTAGGTCAAAAACATCATGATTGTAGGAGGTAGCCTATAATAACCGTAAGCACCTTCTAGTACTGCTATTAGAATTAGGTAAAGTAGTGATTATAGCTCATATCCTATCTAGGGTTAGGTAGTTCTGTAGCTAGGTAGGCTAACCAGGACTAACCTGCTCAGGGGAAGAAGAGTAACCTAATAGAGGCGAACAGCTTGCTTAGTACAGACCTTCACGCCCGAAAAAGGTGAAGGCCCTCTTAAGGGGAGCTTTATAAATATTACTGCTGTTAAGCCCTCGTAACTTTTGATTGTAAAATATCAGCCTGACTGAGACTGGAAAAGGCGTTGTCTATATAGGGCGTCTTCAGTTCAAACCTTAACGTCCGTTGGAGAAGCGGGATAGGTAAGGTAGGCCTTCCACCCTATAGGAAAATTTCCCTATCAGCCTTAAGAATAAGGTGGTCCTAAGGTCCTTTTTCCTTTCTACCTGTCTCTTGGCGAATGTTTTGAAAACAAGAACGTGGACACCTGGTGTGACTGTTCTGACCTAGTCGGTCGGGAACTGCAGAGAGAAACTAGCCGCCGTCTCGAGGCAGACGTCTGGAAGGTGGCCCTGTCCCCCTTTCTTTTCTATTATTCTATTAGTGAAGTGAAGAAGCAATTGCAAGAAGCCCCCTCTCGGCGGTGTTGAGTGCGCATAGCGTTCGTCCTAAGGTAAAGTCGCTTTGTTCAAAACTTCGCCCATTCTTTTATCTTTTTCTGTATTTCACATTTCTTTTGTTTCCTCCTTCATCCCCACTTACTGTATATGTGTTTACGAAGTCTAGATTAAGCCTAATAATTATATTGTTAGCTTCAACCCCGTTATTCAGTAAAATACCTAGGATTTAGGGTAAGCAAAAAATCAGGTTAAATCTCGATGCTTTTTTTATGCCTAAGCGTCCGAATGTTTGGAAGAACCGTTTGTGTTTAAAATCAAATTCATCTCAAATATTCTTTGTTAAGGTTAATAACGTTTAACTGGCGACCTTTAGCTCCTTAACGACTGTCTTTGAGGTTAACTTTTGGCTTCAAGTGGCAGGTTCGTGTAATCTTAGTTTGCAGGGATTAAAACTACAGAAATTAATAATACATGATCAGCCAAGACACACGTAACAATATATATATATATATATATATATATATATATATATATATATATATATATATATATATATATATATATATATATACATATATACTTATATTATAATTAGCAAGAAGTGGCTAAAAGCCAACCCTATAGAATGTTGAGAGTGGGATTGTCGCAAATTCAGTTTTAACCCAAGTTGACCAGATACCACACATAAAACTTATCAGTATTCTGATCTGTCCTTCCCTTTACCTGGGACAGACATTTTGGATAGCACGGTCAAAGTGGGCAAGGATAAGAGGCTGAGTGCCACTATTAAGTATTTTAAATGAACTAAGCTGCTTAAAACAACCATTGTATGAGGCAGAGTGATTGCTCTGAATTGTCTTTCCACAGGACACCTGGGGAGATGCAAGCAGATGGTCAAGACACCTGGAAGATGACAAATCTCAGGACCCCCTCTCTTCTCCCGGCCTGGCCCCGCTACCAGCGTCGGTAAGAGAGATGGTTCCTCCCGACCACAGCATAAGTTCACCTAAAGGTGTGGCCTCCCAGCCAGTGCCTGAGCTGGTCATTGCTACCTGCGAGCCTCTCACCCCCACCCCCACCCAGTCGCCTCCTCTCTAATCAGCTCAGTGGTCTGGTAAAACTAAGGTATACTTAACTTTGTCTCAGTCTGGCACAGACACCATCGCGAGTCAGGATTCTGCCATCTCTCACTTTGCTGATGAACTCCGAGAGCTGCAACGGATCATGGTAGAACTAGCTAAGAAGGTCCCTGGGTCAGCTGTCAAGGAAGCAGATGCAGGTGGCACTCACGTACTGCCTCTGGGCTCAGGTCCCCCGATTCCCCAGCCGAGAACAGCCATCGACATAGGAGAGGTTCATGGAGGAAATACCACGGGTGTGGATAATTCCAGGTAGCTTAAAGAGAGCTTCTGAGCTCTCCTGGCACCTGTGCCAACTTGGCACAGTGCCACCCCTTCATCCACTGAAGATCTTGGCACCACTATTAAGAAAGAGGATGTCAAGGTCCTCCACTGTTCTCTTCATTCCCTTTTAAATGCTCTTCCTTACTCTTTCCCTATAGCATTTCCTTCCTCCCTGTGATTACTACTTACTTTGTTAAAAACATGAACACCCAACATGCCAGCGCAAGCTTTATCAACAATAATTTGCCCTCGCCAAAATTTGTTTAATCATCTCTGCAAATGCAAAGTGCTATTGGTAAAGATTAGGCCACCTGCATAAGTCTTACTCCCCCTTTTTGCCTAAATGGCAGGGGCATTTAAAACGATATGCCATTACCATCTGTTATTACTTTTACCATGGTGCAAAAATGGCGTAGATGCTGGCACTGATCCTTGCAAGTTCTGCGCACTCAGTTTACCTCCTTTTGGCCCCCTTGGGCTAGAAATTTTCTAGGCCTGTTACAGTACTCTGGATTATAATTCTGACATACGTCAAATAATTACCTTTATTCTATCCCCATTGGCTATTCTGAATATGTCATTTGACTCTCTCTTGATTTTGTAATAATCTCGAGTCAAGACTTTCGCGCCCTTGAGTTTATAGTCCAACTTTTGTAATACAAGGGACCAATGGCCGCTATCTGAAAGCAGTGTCCTGGGTTGCCTGTTTTAATTCTCTTCTTTTGTAATAATTGGAACTTCATTCCTCCCCCTTTTTTCTCGTTTGCTTTGTTCATTTGTACATTAAATGAATACCATTAAAATTTCGCCTCGATTAACAAAAAATCAAAAGCGTAAATTGGCACCATCAAAAGCCAGTAAAATCATAAAAAATGGTGAAATACAAATTGCGGAAAATGGCAACCCTATACTACATGAACCCCGTCTAAAATTAGCATAATTTAAAGTCAGCGAATTAGAACTCGTGAATAATCTCTTTGCCTCGCTCGCTCACCCAGCTGTCAAATTCCCACTGCAAACATCAACTGTCAAGATAGCGATTTTTTTGAGCTATTAGCTACGCTTTGAGTTTGTAGACCATTATTGTCCGTTGATTGAAAATATGAATTGAGTATTGTCATTACAATTTCTAGTAAAGGGGATATCATTTAAAACCAACGCTGTATTATCATTTAGACCGCCTCCTCAAGGCAAACTAACTACTGTACATGCCACTAATCACTGCTGTACATGCCTCTAATCACTGTTACTTATATTTTGTCGAGTTTAGCTCTTGTGATTATCAGATTCCAGACAGTTAAAGCACCAGTCAAATTAGGGTATTTAGTGACTTAAAAGCACCTTCACGTAATGGAAATTACCTTGTTTTATAAGCCACAATGCACTCTGCGAGTAACGTAAATTGTTCAGCTCATTCCTCAGTGAGATATCATATACTTTGTGTGCCGCAGAGACTTAAATGAACAAATTATAATTAAAGATCATTACAAAGTAATATCAGTTTGTGTTGGAAGGAGTATCTTAGTAACGTAACGTAACGTAACGTAAAGCATCTTTTCCAACTTCTTGATTATCAACATTCGCACCCGAATGAAGGTGCGTTGTTATCTTGTTAGGGAACTATTATAATTGCAAAGAAGTCGCTAAAGCCAACCGTTTAGAAAGTTGAGTGGGATTGTCACTGCATAGCCGACCCAAGTTGACCCAGATACCAAACACAGAAACTTATCAGTATTCTGATCTGTCCCTTCCCTTTACCAGGACAGACATTTGGATAACATCGGTCAAGGGGGCAGGAAAAAAGAGGTTGAGTGCCACTCCCTTAAGTAGCTTAAATGAACTAAGCTACTTAAAACAACCGTGATTCATATACAATCAGTAAGCTACAAACGTCCTTCAATATCCTACAAACGTCCTTCAATATCCAATTTGCTCTACCTCGCAAACAATATATTTTCATATATGTTACCAAGGGAATTTTTTAGTTGATAATAAGTTTTCGTCTCGTTAGCTCCAGGAACCAGCGCAAGGACAAGAACTCAGGACTACAGTGGGCGCATTAACGATAATTACGCTGACCAGCAAGTGAGGTATAAGTGGATATTGGCTCCTTGTGTGATAAAGTCATAATATGGCTGCGTAACGACAACGCATTACACGGTCAACATGGCAGAGGTGGGTGGATATCGTCTCCCAAATACAAACACCTGAGTTCGACTAGGGATTTGTACATGGGAGCCGATGTCTGTATACCTCAGCCTGCTGGTTTGCGTGGGTTCTTGTCCTTCACTGGTTCGAGCCCACGGGACGACGAACTTATTATCAACTAAAAATTCCCCTTTGGTAACATATATGAAAATATATTATTTCCGAGGTAAAAGCGAAAACTTGGATATTAAAGGACGTTTGTAGCTTACTGATTGTATATGAATCACGGTGATGTGATAAAAAGTCATAATATGGCTGCGTCGACGACAAGCGCATTGCACGGTCAACATGGCAGAGGTGGGTTTATATCATCTCCAAATACAAACACCTGAGTTCGACGGGGATTTGTACATGCGAGCCGATATACATATACCTCACTTGCGGGGCATGGGTTAATGCGTCCACTGTAGTCCTGAGTTCTTGTCCTTCGCTGGTTCCGAGCCCATGGGAATACAACTTATTATAACTAAAAATTCCCCCTTAATAACATATATGAAAATTAGTATTTCTTAGGTAGAAGCGGGTGGATGTTAAAGGACGTTTGTAGCTTACTGATTGTATATGAATCACGGTGATGTGATAAAAGTCATAAGTCATATGGCTGCGTCGACAAACACATTACATGGTCAACATGGCAGAGGTAGGTGGATATATATCTCCAAATATAAACACCTGAGTTCAACGGGGGATTTGTACATGGGGCGATATCCACTTATATCCTCACTTGCTGGCAGCGTGGGTTAATCGTCCACTGTAGTCCTGAGTTCTTGTTTACGCTGGTTCAACAATGTCGGACAACGAACTTATTATCAACTAAAAATTCCGGTTCGGTAACATATATGAAAGTATATTATTTCCGATGTAAAGCGAAGTGGATATTAAAGGACGTTTGTAGCTTACTGATTGTATATAAATCACGGTGATGTGATAAAAAGTCATAATATGGCTGCGTGTGACAAACGCATTACGGTCAACATTTTAAAGGTGGGTGGATATCGTTTCCAAATACAAACACCTGAGTTCGACAGGAGATTTGTACATGGGAGCCAATATCCACTTATACCTCACTTGCTGGGCGTGGGTTATTCGTGCACTGTAGTCCTGAGTTCTTGTCCTTCGCTGGTTCATCCTCGGGACGACTATAAACTTATTACCAACTAAAAATTCCCTACGGTAACATATAATGAAAATAATTATTTCCGAAACAAGCAAATTGGATATTAAAGGACGTTTGTAGCTTACTGATTGTATATGAATCACGGTGATGTGATAAAAAGTCATAATATGGCTGCGTCGACAAACGCATTACGGTCAACATGGCGGAGGTGGGTGGATATCGTCTCCAAATACAAACACCTGAGTTCAACAGGGATTTGTCCCCTCCCCGATATCCATATACCTCACTTGCTGGCCAGCGTGGGTTCTTTTCCTTCACTGGTTCGGCCACGGGACGACGAACTTATTATCAACTAAAAATTCCCCTTTGGTAACATATATTTTGAAGTATATATTTCCGAGTAGACACGAATTGGATATTAAAGGACGTTTGTAGCTTACTGATTATATATATATATATATATATATATATATATATATATATATATTTATATATTTATATACATATATATACGTCATATAGCTGTAATCTTCATAGTAGCTATCAAAGGGGCATCCAGGAAAAGGCAACACGTACAGTATAATATAAAAACAACAGTTTATTTTTCCGACGGCGTTTCACAATATCTCATTGCATCTTCAGTGCTGTAATTTACAAAAATATAACTTTAAATCTTATAAGAAAAATAAAAAAAACTACTTAAAAAAACACTATAAAGACGTACATGACCTACCTAAACTGAGTTAAAAGAGAAACTAAAACATAAAAAAGAAAGAGCGTAAGTAAAAGTCGAGGTACAGACCAAAATATAAACAAACAACTTGTTATGCTATGAATAGCTGTGTGGAAGCTATCTGGGTGTTTAACGAGGGGATGGTAGTTTTAATCATGATGGACTCTAAAGTGGTAAGTTCCCCTTCGTCTTGCGCGGAAGATATGATTTTAAAACCAGCAAAATTGATGTTGGTTTTGCACTGCAACGCGTGATTACGTATGTTGGAGGCTTCGGGTCTGGACAGTCTGCAGCCAGTTCTGAAACTAACTCCCTGGTGACAGTGGATTCGGACCTGTAGCAACCGCTTTGTGCATCCAGCGTAAGCTCCCTGTTCAGACTTTGAACAAGTATTTAAAATACGATGTTGGATGACAAAAGCGGGCCAATCTGTCCTTATATCTGAAAAAAAGAACCTATTCTTAGAGGGTTTTTTGGAATAAGTTTGAAATTAGCTGCTGGTAATTCTCAGTTTAATAGGGTTAATTAACTTTTATCGAAATTTATTATTGTAAATGAAGGGAAATTTTGCATAAAAAAACAATTTCGGGACTTTATATACCAATGGAGAACTGTGTAATTTATATTGAAGAAACTTCTAGAGGGGTCTATAAAAGTACTTTACTAGAAAACTATTGTTTTTGAAAAATTGTAAAAGGAAATTAATTTTTTCGCGAAATGCGCTCCAAGAGGATGTCAAGGGAGTTAGTTTCAGAACCGGCTGCAGACTGCCCAGACCCGAAGCCTCCAACATACGTAATCACGCGTTGCATTGCAAAACTAAAATCAATTTTGCTGGTTTTAAAATCACATCTTCCACGCAAGACGAGGGGGAACTTACCGATCAAGAGTCCATCATGATTAAAACTACCATCCCCTTGTTAAACACCCAGGCAGCTCCCACACAGCTATTCATAGCATAACAAGTTTGTTTACATTTTGGTCTGTACTTCAACTTTTACTTACCCTCTTTCTTTTTTTAGATGTTTTAGTTTCTCTTTTAATTCAGTTTAAGTAGGTCATGTCCGTCTTTATAGTGGTTTTTAAAACAGTTTTTTTTATTTGTGATTTATTTCATAAGATTTTAAGTTACATTTTTTGAAAATTACAGCCTTGAAGATTCAATGAGATATTGGGAAACGGTCAGCAAAATAAACTTTGTTTTTATATACGTGCTGCCTTTTTTATATATATATATATATATATATATATATATATATATATATATATATATATATATATATATATATATATATAATAACCAAATACTTTAAAGGACTGAAAGTGTGTACGAGTTTGCGCGGCGCATCTAAACTAAAGAAAAACAAAAAGTAAAATCGGTGCATGGGATGCAAAAGATTGGCCACCCCTGGTTAACAGAGTCGAACTTCTATATTTTTAAATTCATAAGATTTGTGTTTTATTTTTTATAACTGTATTAGTAATCAGTTATGAGAAATGATACTGAACCATGTAAAATAATTATTCTAACCCGGTATATTACAAGAAGTTAACCTGCTTAAAATATGATTGGCTGGCACATCGCTAAATCCTGTAACTTACTGTAGAGGTTAAAAAAGTTAAGTTCATGATAGGGTACAGGGTATGAATAAGGAATTTACAGTCTGTTGTCTTCATTAAGTCATTGACTACCATACACATCTATAGTGGAAGTCTTATTTCTGTTTCAATGTTTGTTTAATTTTTTTATTACAGCTTTTTCTATTTTTGAAATAAATTTCCTGCTTAATTCATAGTATTACATACAAGGCACAAAATTTTGCAGAGACCGGATATGACTCAGAGAGAGAGAAAAATCGTCAAAGAGATTAAATGAAAATGAAAAGTAATGCATGAACATACGAACCAACAGTACGTTGCATGTTGGACATATTGTTGTGTGCATTTAGTTTTAAGCCACATTCACATTTGCGCATGTCGGTTGTAGATAGTATTTCGAACACTGTTAATAAAGGTTTTAAATATTCCATTAGTTATTATGTTGTGATTTACAGATATTAAGGATTAAGGAAATATGAATGTTGCCAAAGGGTTATTTATAAAGGTGGGCATCCACTAAGGAGCCGGACATGTATAACTTCTCCGCCAACCATGTTAGTATTCATTTCTGATACTGTAATTTCAAGTCGGTTAAAGATATTGTAGGACAGTATTGTTATATTGTATAGAAAAAATTATTGAGGTCAGTTCTCCTTGCAAAATAACGTGAACTTATACAATGAACAACTGAACTCTCTCTCTCTCTCTCTCTCTCTCTCTCTCTCTCTCTCTCTCTCTCTCTCTCTCTCTCTCACACACACACACACACACACACACACACACACACACACAGTATATTACTCATACTATCATTTTAAACTTAATGTTTTCAGAATGTAGGGTTTGATTTTTAAAATACAAATGAAATTGTTTTGTAGCTAATAAACATCAGAACACTGCTGCTTTCTTCTTGGTCAGTATTTGCTTTAGAAAGTAAAAAAGAAAATTTAATTATGACACCCCTTTAAGAGGATACAATTTAAAGATAAGGAAACATAGAGGAAATGCTGAGGTTAGCTAAACTTACATGAAATAGATTGCACAGAAGGAAAAGAGTCTAAAACCAGGTTTCTGTTCCCATGACGCCTGTTTCCATTTCAGGATTCGGACTTCATGCCAGAAATTTCAGGAGGCCCGAGGGAATATCCAGAGCAAATCCCCGAAGACCTTAAGGAAGAGTTCGAGCATACCAATGCTGTAAGGATATTTAATTTTATACCAATGCTGTAAGGATATTTAATTTTGGCATAATTAACAAACTGTCGCTTTGATTAGAAGCAGACCAATAACAAGAGTATTTTTTGTCTTGTTACTGATTACAGTATATGTTAGCTTTAGAAGCATAATCATTATTATTTTATTTTTATTTTCTTCATTAGTAAAATGGTATGGGCGTTACGAAATGTATAAAAAGCACGTGCTTAATTTTATAAGATGTTTTTATAGCAAAACATTCTTTATATTTAAAAGTATCTGTTCGTGGTGTGACGTCATAGGACGACAAATGGCGGGAGGGAGCATAATGTGAAGAAATGCAGGCGGGAGGGAGTGTTGAAAGGACTGTGGTGCGGTAGAGAGAGCTCTCTGATGGTTAGGTTGTTAATTTTGGGTGTTAAGTCTGTTTTGTGGTTTTTTGTAGTCGTAAGCTGGATTATATTATAAAAAAAGAACAGCGTGAACAGGTGGGTGGATTGCATGATTGTAACATTAATGGACGGGTTAGGTTAGAAAGACATTCAGTTATTTCATCAGATCAGGACGAATTTTACTAAAAGATCCCAAGATGTTCTTTACTGACACAGTAAAAGCTTTGTTCTTGAGGGAATTAAAGTTGTTTGTTTCCATTTAATTTTAGAAAAGTGAATCATAAAAATATACTGAATAATTATGAAACAATTATATTAACGTGATACATAAACTGAAATTGGTGTGGGTTTTGAGTAAAATCGTGAACTGACTGAAAATGCTTTAAAATCTTTCTACATTTCATAAGTTTTCATGACGCTGAGATTTATCTTCCAATTTCTAGAGAGTTGGGGTGCACTGCACAAATGCTTATGATTATAACCCATACGCAGTGTTCAATGAATACTTCTTTCTGAACAAGAACGTTACTGGGTATCTGCCTCCTCTCGTCGCAGTTACTTTTGATCTTCAGGGAAAAGGTAAGATCTTTTTCTTGCATTCCACAACAGAACTCCAGTTCTGTTGTGGCGATTTATGTCAGAATATCAGATACCTTTGATATGACACTCAAGATAACCCTTCTGAAAAGAAAATTTCGTAGATTCGTTAATTATTTTCACTAGGCATGAAACATTTAACATGATTTTTATAAGTTGTTTAAACCTAGCCGGTTAATGTATTGAGAGTGTTCAACACAGAAAATAGGAGGAAAGTGAAATCTGATAGTGTGTATTAGGACATTTTTGTATTTTTATCTTACTAGAAAATTTATGTAAAAATGTTCAGTTCATGGTGTCACGGAATAATGTCAGCTATTTTCTGAGCTGATATTTGGTTAACTCCAATCTCGAACCTAATTGTATGGGTTTATTTCAAAAAGTTTAAAATCTCACTCCATGCGAAAGTAATTATTCATTCAGGTGAAGACATCTGAGACCCAGTAGCCCAATTTATTCTAATGTTCTTCCTCTCCCTATGTATGATTTACAGAAGTACTTGAAATACAATGCACACTCTGGGACACTGCATCATCTGAAAGTATCAGCGCACATTCCTTCAGGATCAAAAGAAGCAGCTAATGCTTCGGAAAAGAATCCCCAAGGTTAGCACACTGGTTTCATTTCTTGGTTTTTATCCTCTTGTGTATAAACGGTTCGTCAGTGACACTTTGTTCTCTTTAAATCAGCTTTCCATGCTGACCAATTCCTCTCACACATTAATGAAACACATCCTAGTATCAAGTTTACATTGGAGAGAGAGAGGAAAATGATCGATTGCCATTTTTGGATGTTTTGGTGTTTCGGCATGGTGATAGTTTTAACACTTCCGTTTTTAAGAAAAAAGACTTTTACAGGTCTGGATTCGCTCTTTTATAGTGCTTGTTTTTATGATTTTAAACTCAATTCAATTTTTGCCTTGCTTCATCGGGCTTACACTCTAACCTCTTCCTGGGATTCATATCATAAAGAAATATTGTTCTTGTATAAATAGTTTACCAATAACTGGTTTCCCTCACATGTTTTCTTCAAACATTGCAAGAATTTTCTAAATAAGAAACTACTGACTCCCCTTCTATAAGCACTGTTTCACGTAAGAAACTATATGCCAGTATTCCATACATCCAAAATGACAAATTTAGTAGGAATCTCAAGTCTGCAATTGAAAAACACCTTAATATGTTGCAAGTTATTTTAATTCCAGAAAATCCTCTTACAATAGGATCACTTTTTGAATTTAAAGACAGAATCTGCCCAATAATGCAATCCTCAGTCATATATAAATATACTTTCCCCAGGTGTAATTTGGGGACTTACGTAGGTTCGACTAAACAACTGCTTAAATTCAGAGCTGGTTCATATAATGGTGTCAGCCATCTTACTGGCTGCAGATTGTCCAATCCCGAATTTTCTAATATCAGAAATCACACAAAAATTTGTAATACCAGTATCAACTATTCTGACTTCTCTGTCTTTGGCTAAACAAGCTGTTTACACGAACTGCTCATCTTAGAGTCGTTATTTATTAAGCAGTTAGTGCCCAAGTTGAACATTCATACCACCTCTGTACAGTTGTATCTGGCTTGAGCTGGTTTTCTTCGCTGCTTCTCCCTCCTTTCCGAATCATTCAGCCTTCAATTTTTAGTCTAGCAGGTGCTTTTTAAATTGTTTTGTTTTAATGTATGTTTTGTAAAATTTGTTGAGACTCAAAAAAGTCAAAGTTATATTCCATGCATTTTTAATTTGTTTTGTTTTCTTCTTTAACCATGTTGTTACGAAACGCATTGACAATAAATATATCACCTCCTGATAGTGGGGGCTATAAAGGGAAGATTTAGACGAGATTTAGAGTGGACAAAAGCATAAATTTTTGTGCATGTAATCTTTAGACTACCTACTTCTGATCTGAGACCAGTACCATGAAATTTGTCCAAGTGGAACACCCTTTTTTTTCACATATATTTGCAGCATGTTTATCAAAAATGTACACGGTGAAATCCTACTGATAACGTTGCCTGAGGTAGATCCAACCACTAGAAGATCTTTATTGTGGCCTGTTGACATTGTATAGGTTCTGTAATATAAAAGGTAGAACATTTTATTTAAAATCTGAAGTGTGAGATGGCCAACTTTGAAGTTAAAAAAAAAAATCCACCATTGCTAAAAATATACATACTGCATTATGCTGTTGTGGGAATGTACTTGCCAGACATTTTGTCAGTCATTTTAGCTGGGAAAGGTGAATGAGTGATTGACAGTCCTGGTGTTAGACTAAAATTCTATTTCTCTTTGTGTTCCAGGTGTGACTGAAGATTTAGAAAGATGGACTGGGTTGCATGCGTGATATACCAGATCAGTACAAATGAAAAACTGAGGCCCTCTGGATGCTTTCAGTGGCGGCAAATCACAAGCTTATAAATAGTTCATAGACAATGTGAAGGCATTTAGACAGCTAGGCAGGTTATCAGTAGAACTGAATTTTGATGAGCACATTACAGCTGAAGACTTAAATTTACATAGTGCACCTAGGCACAAATCATGCTGGTCTAAGTTTAGCAACACTAGACTGGGAAGAGCACAAAGAAAAAGAGATGCCGAGGAAGCAGACACACCAGCCAGTTCTGAAGATGCTGTCAGGAAGCGAATCCAAAACCATCAAACTCAGCCAGATAACATCTGTATTTTCTGTGCAAAAGCAGATGGCCATCTTCATGACTTCATGACATTGCATGCAGATGACAATATTCGATGCATGGCTACTGACCTGCAAGATACTGCACTGCTGACTAGAATTGCAGGTGGAGACTTGAAAGCCATAGAAGCCAAATACCACTTTCCTTGCTTGTTTGAACTCAGATATCACCACTGCTCTCTAAGCAGACAGCAGCGTCGGCAGTCTTGTGAAGCAGAAACTCAGAGACAAAAGAATAAAGCAAGAGCATTCACTGAACTGATGACACATATTGAGAACTCTGTTGAAGGTGGAACCTTTTGCTGAGCTGAGGCAACTTTATGAGCATCAACTGCAAGAACTTGGAGTGGCAATTATTGAAGTAAACAAAGCTCGATTTAAAGAGCAAATTCTACAGTATTTTTCAGAGGCACAAGTGCAGACTGATAAAAAAAAAAAGTGCTGGTGTTTCCAGAGGGAATGCAGAGACTGATCAAAGCTGGTCTAAACTGTGACTATGAAGGAGATGCTAGTATCCTCGCCAAAGCTGCAAAGATTTGCTGGGTGGACATTTTTGAGTCACCAGGATTTAATTTTGATGGTTCCTTTCCTACTGCATGCCAGGGCAGGAGTTTGAGAAAGAAATCCTCGGCGGGGGAACTGAGAAACATCTGCACCATGCAGAGAGTTTGGTCACCCAGAGAGCCTTCCAACAGCAGGCTTTGAACCTTGTGAACACCATCAAGGAGTTGGGCAATAATTTTCTCAATGATACCCAGGAACTTTTGGCTCTGGATACATGAGATGATGTCAATGATTCTGTTGTCAACACAGTCCGCAGTATTGAACTCATTGGCAGGAGTCAGTACAATGACTACAGACAGTCAGTGCTTGTGGATCGCACCAGATCTATTCATGAACCGATAAAGAAGCATAGTTTTCCACTCTTTCAGTCTCCAGCAACCAAAGCCAAATCAAGTCAAGCTGACAAGATCACAACCCTGAAAGCAGATGTTGGTCTTTTCTCACGATTGTATATTGTAGCACTGCACAGAGAATCAGACATCTGCACTTTCCTCATGCATGAAAATCATCCCTACCCTCCATCTATTTCTGACAGAGGCAGACTGTGCCTGGGGAAAAAACTGATCTATTGACCTGCTTCAATCAAGTAAAAAAGAGAGATGTTAAATGCCCTGATACAGAGGAACTGGAAGACCTGAATGTGCCTGCATGCCCAGAGGAAGCAGGTGAAGTGGTAGAGGTCCTTCATGTGGAGTCAGAAGTTTTCATTTCATTAGAAACAGCAAACGAGACAGAGCCCCCCAAAAAATTTTGATGTCAAAGTTTTAGATGGAACTGCCGTGTTTCACTTTTTCCCAACTGCAGGGATACCAACTTTTAGAGACTATGCTAGGAAGGCTTTCCTCCCGTTCCTCAGAAACCAACTCAATAGTGCCAAGCGTCTGGATATGGTGTGGGACACCCACAAGAAAAACAGCATCAAAGAAATAATGAGAGGAAAGAGAGGGAAAGGAGTACGTAGAAGCGTTGAAGCACAGAAAAAGATTCCTGGCAAATAGCAAGACTTTCTACATGATCCAGACAATAAGAAAGAACTATTTGCGTCCTTACAAATGAGATCAAGTGCTGTGTGTTTCCCTCTGACAAAGAAGTCATCATCACGTCCAGTGATGCATCCATGTGCAGAGGATCAGACCATCAGATACCTCACTATGACCATGAGGAGGCTGACACCAGAACGGGCTATCATATGCAAGATGCCATAGAGAATGGCCACACCACATGTCTGATATGTACTGTAGACACAGATGCCATTGTCATCCTCATTGGGAAGTACTACCAGTTTTGCACAGTTTGCCCAGCAGTTAATTTTTGGGTTCCATTTGGTGCTGGAAGGAAGTTCAACTACATCCACATCAATACACTTGCCCAGGCTCTAGGAAAAGATAAATCCATTGCCTTACTTGTTTTGAATGGCTTTACAGGCTGTGACTTAGTATCTTCCCCCTTTGGGAGAGGAAAACGGCATGCCTGGGAGGCATGGAAGTGCTATCCAGAGGTGACAGATGCCCTCAAACAAATGGCAGAGAGTCCATTTCATGAGCTAGACCTAGAAGATTCACACTTCAGACTTCTGGAATGGTACACGGTGGTTGTGTATGACGAGACTAGCCAAGTGACCTCAGTCAACGAGGCACAGAAGGAAATATTCTGTCAAAGAAGCAAATCAATGGAATCCATCCTGCCTACACAGAGTGCACTTTTGGAGCACTCAAAGCATGCTGCTTAGCAGACTGGAATCTGGGCCACCTGTGACATTTCACTGCAGCATGCACCGTCTCCAGAAGGCTGGGGATGGGGCAATGGATGGACAACAATGCCAATGGCGTCAAAAGCTTGCAGTGAGTTACTGAAATGTCGTTGCCAACGTGAAAAGGGTTGTAGTGGAAGATGTGCTTGCAAGAAACAACAGTGGAAGTGTACCACCTCTGCACATGCAAATGTGACAAATGAAGATGTTTGGTAAGACTTGTAATGAATGCTGTGTAGGGCCTCTGGAGAGAGAGTTATTATTGCAATGTGGCTAATCATTTTATAGTTTGGTGTAAGCTGACACTGTTCTGATTTGTCTTTACATTCTCTTGTAGTTCTGAATAGAAAAAAACCACCATAATCATCCTATCTTTATTTCCCATTTGGCGTATATTAATTTTATGTGTCTTTGACTTTGAACTTTAAGGTGTCAACTTCAGAGACTATACTTATGTTGTGTGGAGTCCCATTAACTGGACTAATTTAAAAAAAAAAACAATTCAGAGGTTCAGAAAATAGCTGGATATCGTAGCACAGGACCAGACTTTAAGCACACATTAAGTACAAAGGGAAATTGTGACCTGACACCAAACAAACCATCAGAATTCTTGGCACCGGTCTTGGAAGTGTTTAAATTGGTGTACAGAATTGATCCTCAAACTTTGGTACTTTTGTCCAGTCGGTCCCCACCAAATCCTCTACAGACCCCACTAATAATAGTACAAGCCTGATAACTGTCTTGTAAATTTTCATTTTGAGCCTTAATGGCATTTTCTTGTCTAAAACAACTCGAGTTACGTCCCTCCATTTTCGTCTTGCTTCTTTCACTCTCTCTCTCACTGCTTTCTCAGTACCTCCCTCCTCTGCTATTATTGATCCCAAGTAGTTAAACTTCATTGTTTTGTTTTAGCACTGTACCATCTTCCACTTGAATGTTTACTTCTTCATGTCCTTCTTTACTACTAATCATTAGCTCTTTCTTACAAATGTTTACTTTCAATCCTTTCTTTTCTAGGGCTCCTTTCCATGGTAAAAACCTTTCTTGCAGTTCTACTTCAGTGTCTGGTATAATGACTAAATCATCAGCAAACATCAGTTCCCACGGTTCTTCGTTGTTCCTTAATTCTGATGTCAAAGTGTCTATAATGACGAGGAATAAGAATGGACTCAGAGCTGATCCCTGATGGAAGCCAACGTCCACAGCCTCCCCATATTTTGTCTGTACACAGGTTCTTGCCCCCTCATAGTATCTTCACTAACCTTACCAACTTCTCTGGTACTCCTCTCTTTCTCAAATACCAGTAAACTACTCTTCTTGGTACCCTATCATATGCTTTTTCAAGATCCACAAAACACATGTAAACTTTCCTGTTTCCTTCTAAATATTTCTCTTGGACTTGTCTTACTATAAAAATAGCATCCTTTACTATAAAAATAGCATCCTTTTCTTACATAAACCCAAACTGCTGCTCATGTATATCTATCAACTCTCTCAACCTCCCTTGTACTATTCTTTCTAGTATCTTGAATACATGCTCCAAAAGCTTTATTCCTCTTTAGCTCCCACAGTTTAACGCGTCTCCTTTTTGTTCATACATTTTAGTCATCCAACTATCGTTCCAGTCCCATGGCATTTCCTCTACATCCCAGATCTTTTCCAATAGATTTCCCAATGCTTTAATCATTTCTATTGTTACCTCTGACTTTCCTGCAGCTTTATTTACTTCTCCTTTCTTTATAGCATTCTCGACTTCACTCTCTCTGATGTATGCTATTGGTCCTTCTACTGAAGAAACATTTTCCAGTTCTTGATACTCATTCTCAGTGTTTAATAGTCGTGAAAAATATTCTTTCCATCTTCTCTTGACCTCTTCTTCCTCAATTAAGATATTTCCATTTTCATCTTTAATAATTCCTACCTCTCCTACATCCTGCCTGTCTTTTCTTCTCGCTTCTGCATTTCTGTAGATTATCTTTTCTCCCTCTGGTGTTCCCATCTTCTCATACTACTCTCTCATGGCTTCTCCCTTTGCAATCGCTACCTTTCTCTTTGTTTCCCTCTTTGTCCGTCTATACTCCTCTCTTGTTTGGTAGTTGTTCTTCCCACCCTTTTCTGGCTACACTCTTCTTCCTTCACAGCTGTTTGAGCCTCTTGATTCCACCACCATGTTTCTCTTTCCTGTCGCTGCTTACCACTTGTCCTCCTACACACCTCTGCTGCTGCTGGCACCACAGTCCCTTTCATATCATCCCACATTTATTCAGGCGATTCTGACATTCCATTTACAGATCTCTCTTCTCTGGCTCTTTCCACTTTACTTCTGAACTCTCTTGCCTTCTTCCCCTTCAGCCTGCAAATTTTGATCCTCCTATTCCTGGCTGGAGCTTTTCTTTTCCTTATTGCTTTCAACCTAAAATCTGCCACTACCAGTTTATGTTAAGCTACAACAGACTCATTTGGAATAACCTTACAATCCATACTGATTTTCTTGTGTTCCTTCCTAATAAAAACATGATCAATTTGTGTCTCATTTTGTCCACTGTTATATGTTACCAGATGACTTCTCCTTTTCTCAGACTGTGTATACATGACTACCAGATTCATAGCTTCTACTAATTCCAACAATCTATCACCTTAATGGTTTCTTCTTCCAAAACTTCTTCCTCCATGTATTCCTTCAAAGCCATCAGAACTCTCACCTACATGGGCATTCATGTTCGCACCGATCGCAGTCTCTTTCGAGCACACGTGTGCTCGTCATCCATCGGAGGGGACAAGACAAAAACAAGAGCATCCCGTTTTTTCTCTCTCAAGGAGCGCAACTTCTACCATACAATATTTCCGTCTGTTTCTCCCCAACCATTGTTGTCTCGATTTATGTACATCACCACTACTTGCATTGCCATGCAAGCATTCTAATCATGTACTCATAATGTTCCACCGAATCTTCTGTATCAAACTGTATGTATGTTTCTGTTTGTGAAGACGCCAAACGTCTCGCCATTTCACATATATCGTGCTACTGCATAGTGCTCACTAATCTGTCTCGATTCTCATGCAATTGGCCATATGTGGAATTTCCTGGCCTTCCCATTGATATATGTTTTATCACTGCCGACAAACAAAGAAGTCCAAAACATTACCTCTGTTTTGCCCTGTCTCTGTGTAGATGGTACTTTGCTGCTCGCATCAGCCAATAACAACTTCGAAGAATCTGTACATTCATTCAGTAAGGAACCACCAATAAATCAGTTCACTCAATCCTGTCCTTACAATTGGTGACCCCGGAGTGACCCGAAGGAGCCGATGGTAGACATCCAACCCAAGATGACAACCCACGCGCCAACGAACCCTTCTCCGCCTCCCTGCTTCCCGCTGTTCCCAAGTCTTCAATAGATGTCTGACCCTCTGAGATGACCCACCCCAAGGTCTAGAGAATACAAGGTCTTCTCACGGCTGACCCAAAATTGCGATCTAATGCGCAGGTAGAGGTTGTGACGTCAAGCGGTCTACTCACGGTCCTAAGTAATCTCTGACTGATCAGTTCGTTTACAAACACTTTAGGCCTTGCTTCCACATATTTGGTATTGATATTGTCCGTAATAGGGGCCTTATATTTTTTTTTTCTTGCTGCAATTTAGACAGTTTAAGTGATATGAGCCAAATCTTGTCCAGTAAACGGGTACTTTGAAAATATGAAAAAAATAGGTATCTAATTCTTCATAGATTTCCTATGGACGAAAAGTGTAGTGTCGCAAAAATATGGAGTTATGATAAAAGCACAGATGCTTTATATGAACCTTGCTCAAAAGTGCAATGTGTAAAGGTCAGACCTTGGAAACCGCTTATTCATTGTAATTTCGACACCGATATAACTAAAATTCTCCTATTTGAATTCATCATTAAGATAGCGAGAGCTGGATTTCCTATAGTTGGTATGGTTCATGACTTGGGGCAACAAATATAAGGTTATGGAATTCAGTAGGCAATGGCGTAACTAGGCCAATCCAACATTGTTAATCCTGCGGATTATTGCAGGGAAATACATGTATTTACCGATGCTCCCATGATAAAACTCATCACAAACACTTCACTTTCTCAGGCCATGGATCTAGGTTATCGGACTTTAGGACTGCTTACATTGAGTCAGGTAACTAATTAAGAAAAGTAAAGGTGATCTAATGATAACTCGAAAACTATTTGAAAAAGCATTTAAGTGTTACAGGTATGGAGGGTACGACAGTGAAATTATCGTTACAGTTACTCTGCCACTCACAAAAATCTCAAACACTTCGGAGAAAAAGGTCTGATTGTGGATAGGCACTGGGAGAGTGCAATCCAGTTCATTTCCCCTTGTTGATAAGTGGTTTGATTTATTCAGTTCTGGAGTGCCTTTCGATAGAAAGTCTTCACAGAATGCTTACGGGCTAATCTTAGAA
This sequence comes from Macrobrachium rosenbergii, assembly GCF_040412425.1. Lineage (NCBI taxonomy): Eukaryota > Metazoa > Arthropoda > Malacostraca > Decapoda > Palaemonidae > Macrobrachium > Macrobrachium rosenbergii. The sequence goes on from NC_089795.1 coordinate 60,923,295, forward strand.
ACCAAAACAACACGGAATGCTTACGGGCTAATCTTAGAAACCAAAACAAAACATTGCAAGAGATGATACACCTATCCAGAACAATGAAAAGTCTGGGAGGAAAAGGACTTTACCCTTTCCAAAAAGGCCTCGTGATACCTTGCAAATCTCTAACGAACTTGCCAGGGATGTTAGGTGAAATTTTGCAATATCATACATCTTGATTCATAGGCTGAATCGAGATGGACTGGAACACTTTTTTGGCTGTATACGGTAAATGGGTGCATGTCATCAGCACCCATCACCTGTTGAATTTAAGCGCGCCAAGTTTGAGCCCATCTCCTGGGAAAAAGAGAACTCTGTGAGGCGCAAAATACAACGTTGAAAATTGCATTAGCGATAATATGACTGAGGTCTCATTTTCTAACTTGATAACTAAAGAAAGCACTTCTTACGAGACTGAAGAAACATTTCTTCAGAAAGCGTTAAGCTTATCGGCAATATTGTTTCGTTTGCCAATGGAGGAATTGCAGGGTGACAAAGAAGACAAAACTGAAGAAGGAGGCATGCAATATGTGGGTGGTTTTGTAGCCCCGTAAGTTTCCCCAGTGAGTATGACTTTAGGAACTAAAGAACCGAAGGGGATGGCACAAGGATCGGCACTATAAGTAGAACAAATGAGAAGCTAATGAAACCCCGACCCGAATTTTTGGAGCATTTAAAATCGATGGAAAAGATATTTATTTGTTATTATTGTAAACATACCGAAAAAGTTGGTCACATAATTGTATAATTGTTAACCTTATGTATACATGTACTCGTATATGTGTATTTGAGTGTGAGTTGTATATTAGAGTGAAAAACGTTTTTCGTTTTCAAGTTCCAGTTGTAATTATTTGGATGAATACACGTATAGAAATGAATATGGTCAACATGTGCTTTGTTTCCTAAAAGAATGAATCATAATTTTTAATATTAAAAAGAGTCAACGAGGAAACAGGAGAAAAGTTGTCCCATTTGTACAGAGCTTGGGCGGAGGAAAGCAAGTAGACCGCGTGACGTCACGTTTCTTAACCCCCATCTCCTTAACCGCGTTAATCCTGCGCGTGAGAAGACCATAAGATATCATTATTGAGGCAATATTGTCACACTTATGGGATGAAAATTAATGCAGGGAAAACTAAGTTTTTTGTTATTAGTGGAACAGCACAAGATGGTAGGTCAATTGAGATCGATGGCCTTATAGTAGAATCCTGCTCGCAATATATATATTTGGGGTCGATCTTTACTGCGGATGGCTCTGTGTCTTCCTCTGTTGCGGCCCATGCTCGATCCAAGATGCCACATATCAATAAATTTGTTTCATTTTTGAATAGAAATAATGATATACCTTTTATTGTAAAAAAAAGAGTTTTTGATGCTGCTTTAATGTCAGCTGTCCTGTATGGGTGTGAGTCGTGGCTGAATGCAGACTTGAAGCCAGTAGTGAAGTTATATAACTGGGGATTAAAACTATTGCTTGGCGTTAGAAAGACAACCCGCCATTACGAGATCTTGTTCGTAGCAAACAGAGAAAGTTTTTTAGTAGGATGTGAAGAGAGAGGTCTTCGTTGGAGGATGACCCTTTGATATTTTCAATTAAGACCGTATTAGGAGCCAGGTATAACACCAAGACTTACATAGAAGGATTGATTAATGATAGTAGAGACGATGTAAAAATCGCAATGGAAACACTCAGGCGTAACATCATTAATTCTGACTCCTCAAGAAAGGTTACATATAGAGAAATCAATCCAGACCTCTTAGTTCATTATATCTATTCTGTTAGGCATAATGTTTCCGAATTAGACAGAGTCTCATTCACTAGGTTCAGAATTGCATCTCACCTCTGGCCGTGGAAGTGGGTAGGTGGAGTAGGAGGAGAGGCCGTCTGCCGTTGGAGGAGCGGTTTGTGTACCTGTGGAGCCATTCAAACAGAAGTACACGTAACGCAAGTATGCTCAAGGACACAACATATCAGAGATACCTATAATTTATCTAACATGAGGGATATATTTTCAAATCAGCGAACCCTGGCGGAGCAATGTAAGATTATTAGCCCAGTCCTCTGAGTATTTATGAATGTTTGTGAGGTGAAGGGAAAATGAGAATAAAATAGCTTTTTTGAGTATGATTTTTGCATATAAATGTCAAATTTTGTTCTTAATTTTGTTTGCCATATGATAATTCTGTTTTGTTTTATTGTTGTATAAGATAAAAACCTGTTATTCTGACTTTATGTAATATTTTGTATTGCCAAGTGTAGTGTTGTGCCTTTGTTGGACCAAATATAACTAATTACTGTAAATATGAGCGATGTATAATTGTTGTGGTCAATAAAATATCTAATCTAATCTAATCTATTCTCTAGACCTTGACCCACCCCACCACCGGAGCCCTGGATGCTGCCCCCGAATTCGTACAGGCTAACCAACGAAGGACCAGCCGACGTCATCCTTCAGCCTGCTGCCGTCCCCCTCGAGCTGGCTACCAAAGGATCAGCCGCCGTCATCCTTCTGCCTACTGCCGTCCCCCTCGAGCTGGCTACTGAAGGATCAACCGACGTCATCCTTCAACCTGCTACCATCCTCCTTGAGTTCCTGCCAGCCGGCGCCGCCCTTCTGCCTCCTACCCGCCCCAAGCCCAAGCCCTTCGCGCCCATTCCAATTGTCAGCAAGACCACTTCTGCATCGACGCCTTGCTTGTTGGGGGGAGTATTGTAAGAGACACATAGCACCGATTGCTGTCTCTTTTGAGCACACGTGTGTGTTCGTCATCCATCGGAGGGGACAAGACAAAAACAAGCATCCCGTTTTCTCTCTCTCAAGGAGCGCAACTTTTACCATACAATATTTCCGTCTGTTTCTCCCTAACCATTGTTGTCTCGATTTATGTACAATCATCACTACTTGCATTGCCATGCAAGCATTCTAATCATGTACTCATAATGTTCAACCGAATCTTCTGTATCAAACTGTATGTATGTTTCTGTTTGTGAAGACGCCAAATGTCTCGCCATCACATATATTATGCTACTGCATAGTATTCATTAATCTGTCTCGAATCTCATGCAATTGGCCATATGTGGAATTTCCTGGCCCTTCCATTGATATATGTTTTATCACTGTACGTTTATTATGTCTCTCACAATCGCCATCTGTTTGTCTGCCAACAAACACAGATGTCCGAAACATTACCTCTGTTTTGCCCTGTCTATGTGTAGATGCTACTTTGCGGCTCGCACCAGCCAATAACAACTTCGAAGATTCTGTACATTCGATTCTGTACATTCACCAAAATCACTTTCATGCATCATAATAAAGTTTTCATCTAACCTACCCATCTCACAGACTCATCAACAGAGTTACGGGCTGCTCTAGGAGCAAGAGCCCGTGCTGGCACAAGGCCAGCTAAATCTGAAACAACAACAACAACAACTGTACATTCATTCAGTAAGGAACCACCAATAAACCAGTCAACACCCAGCCAGTATGTCATTCAATCCCGTCCTTACAAGTTCACTTCTTGGAACTCTTTTTTTTTATATATTCTAATTTCCCTCTGAATTCCTCCTTCTCCTCTTCACTACACCCTTGTTGAAGGTCGTATGCCGAGATGATATGCCATAATCTCTTATCTTTCACAAACTTCAAGCCCATAAGCCTCTCACTGATACGCTGGACCTCTGTGACATTTTCCTGCAGATCTGGATGGAGAATAATTCCTACCCCATTTCTGCTTGTATCTTCCCCTGTGTAGTAAACTTTATATCCTTCGCCAAGCTTCCTTGCACTTTTCCCTTTCCATTTGATCTCTTGTATACATATATATAGAATCATAATTTTCTTTCTCCGCATGACATCAACCAACTCTCTTCCCTTTACTGTGAGGCTACCAACGTTCCAATTTCCAATTCTCATCTTTCCTTTCTTTTTCCAATCCTTTCTCCTCACTAACTTTTTTAGCCTCAGCCGTGACTTCTGCGGTACCTTTTGCATATTTCTCACTGCCTTCAGGGGATACTGCATCGCGTCGCTTACCGGGTACGCCCTAGACCTATTGCAATCCATCATTGACTCGAGAATCATTATTAATTTTTTTGCCACCGTTTTCATACTCGGTTGGCTGACCAGGCAGGTGCTGTCTCCATTTATCCGGGCTTGAAGACCGGTGTAGCAGGGAAATTATTCACTGACTGAAATTCCCCACTCCCGGGAATAACGGCTAGCTGTTTTCCCCAGAATTTTGGACCTAGGATATTTTTCCCCCTCTAGGCCATTTCTCCCCCCCCTACATGTATCCACCTTTGCGACGTGTTTAGTGCAAGGCCGTTGGGGATTTCCGTATAAACATAAACAAAAGACTAAATAACAAAGATGACCCCCAAGAAATATTGTGAATTTTTCCCCTGTGACTTTATCACCGGCCACCATGAATTAATGTGACTTTAGCAAAAATTGCGACTTGTTTCCACTGCCACTGCTCGGACAGCTGTGAAGCCTGGTGGCGCCATGACTACAAGGGAAACAAAAAAAAAGTGCGATTGTCGGTAGTTTAGTCGTGATGATAATTATCCTGTGTGGCAGGCTGTCGTTCCTACACGTCGCCGCCATAGCCACACTCTTATAACAGTGGTGGGGTTGGGGGAATCTTGGTCCAGAGGGGGGAATATTATCCCGGGAAGAAATTGCCGCAGGGGAAAATATACCCTGGGCCATATTTCCCCCGGGGAGAATTTCGGACAAGGGGGAAATAGACTGTTACACCGGCAGCAAGTTGGACTGGCTTGTCCCCCCACTACTACGTAAATAAATATGGTATCTGAGAGTTATGTAGAAACTCTAGTAAAATTGCTTCAATTAAAGGTAAGCAGTTAAAAGATAAATAACAAAAAAAGCATGGATAAGAGAATTGAATGACAAGACAACCTTAAAATTCTAAAGGAAATTTAAGGAAAACGGAGGAAACCTGGTGTGATAACGAAAAAACAATGCTGATCAGCGCACTAGAATTAAACGATAGGAATAGGTTAACGGGCAAAGATACAAAATATTTTTGCTGTGAAGAAATAAATTAAAACTTTAAACATTTCTTACTTTGCTACCGATCATATAATGACAGAAATAGAGTCGCGCAGCAGCCATATCTCAAGAAAATAAAGAGGAATTGATAGTTAACATTCTTCTGTTTGCAGATCTATCGAAAAAAGCAATTGAAAATAGGAAGGAATTTATAAAAACAAAATACATGGTATTACAGAGACAGTAAACTAAAACAAACACGCAAAGGAGGAATAGAACGAGCAATTACGGGCTGCTGAATAGCAAAAACCCGCACCAGCACAAGACTGCTTAAATTTTGAAACTTGAAAGATAGATAACTAGATATAAACAGTGTGGTTCTCTCTGATATAAACGAGTAACGAAGCCGTTCTAAAGATACTCTCGTCTGCGACTACTACTAATACTACTTTGTAGTATGTACAATATATGAACAAGTAAACCAGAGTTCACGCTGCAGGTATATACTGTAGCTATTCCGCCGCTTTTAATGCATCGTAATTTAGCCACATGAAAAGTCCCCAGATTATCTTGATGCACTGACGGGGAGTAAGCTATGGAGTGAATGGCATAAGGTGAGTATTTTCTGGGGGAAAGGCAAAACGACTGTAAAGCTAATGTGATTCTTAGCCAGATAGGCTACATGCGCTATCCAATTTTTTAGCGGGCCATGACCAGTTTCCCTTTTAGCCTATATTATGCATTTCTAACCAATGGAGGCCGCATGTGTTTGCGTTTTGCACTCCTGGATTTTTGAGGGTAATTCTAAGCCGGCTGTCCGTGGTGAGCTAGACTATGGCAGTTGACGTTTTTCTATGTTATTTTACTTGCTTTACAAGAATTTAAAGTAATATTTTGTCGGCCGGCTGTAACTAAGCTGTCATTGACCTTTGAAGACTACGCGACTTGAATTGCCTAACACAGGGTAGGTCTAAGCCAGCATTCTGCGGCAAGCCCCCACCCCTCCTTAGCTAATACGGCAAAATTGGCAACCAGTAAACACCCTAAAAATACCAACATAACGTTGCCTAGAGGTGTTTACTGGTTGCTAATTTTGCGATAGCTTATGGAGGTGGGGCGAACTTGCCGCTGAATGCCGGGCTTAGACCTACCACTTCACAGTAATTCAAGCCGTAGTCTTGTCAAGGTCTATCTGAGTTTAGTTACAACTGGCCAACAAAAATATAACTTTAAATTCTTTAGCAAGTAAATATCTTTATAGAAAAAAAATTGCCACAGTCTAGCTCACATGACAGTTCAACTTAGAATTACCTTTTGAGTTAGAAATAAAAATAGCGCAATGCAGGATTCAGAAAGAAAAGAAAGATGGAAGCTTGTAAATTACAATTAAACCTCTATAGTTAATATGAATATTCTTTTACTAAACCATTATTGCATTGGGTAGAACTAGGCCTAAGTAATAGCTCCGAATAGGGTATTACTTTGGAAATTGATTTTTTGCTGTAGTATTTTGGTTGTTTATCAAGAATTTACCGTTATTGTTTGTTAGCTTATAGGCGTAGCTGGTTCCCTTAAGGTAGATTCTTGGGCCTACGAGACGTTTGTTTGGCGGCCTCTGGTTGTTGGCTGGTACACCAGGAGGTAAAAGTGATAATGTTCATTTCTGGTTCAACATCCCATCAAGTATTCGGTCTTGCCGTTTTTGGCCATATTGATTAGCGTAACATCCAGAACAACATAAGACGCTATGTTTTATGGTATTTACGATTATGTTTATGCCATTTACTGTCATTATTTTATGTTTTACATACATCCCCTAGGGGCTAGTACTAAACACGGCGCGCATTTTGCACATAAACGTGCTTGCAGCCTGAGATTTTTTAACTTAATAACGAATTTCCGGTTGATATCTTGGCGCTGTTACAGTTCCGTGGCTGTGGGTGTCCGTCTGCCGATTTCCTAGCCGTGACCCACCACCAGGTGGCAGCGGGTACGGCTAGAGAGGTGGCGGACGGATAAAAGATGGCAACCTAACCTGACGTAAACAGACCTAACTAACCTAGGACGGGCGTGTGGCCCTTACCTGGCGGGGCCTTCGCCTCTCCCGACCCCAGAGGCTGTGGAATTAGTAATCGTTAACTTTTTCGAAGCATACGTGCCTCATTCAAGTCGGAATCGTCTGAGAAATCCGGAGGGCTGATATCGTGCTCCATTCTTCTTCGTTTTACGCTGGGACACTGGCTTTTCGGCGGGATCTGGACAACTGGAACTGGGGAACAGGACCTCGTGGAATTGAAGACCAATCCGACATTAGACTGCATTTTTGACGGGTGTTGAAACGGGCTCTATTTAAGGGATATGCCGCGTTTAATTAATTCGAGGAAAGCAAGGGCAAATTCCACTTTGGTCGGATAACGACACAGAAGACACAAGTAGCCATGTTAGCAACTCTTGAACCCGGACGAGACTGAGGAAGGTTGCAGGGCAAAAGCAGGTCTCGGGGCATTTCGGTTGGGTCGTCAGCTGTTTGGGTGGAACTACTTACCTTGGCGGAGGATCGGCGCGCAGAGAACGAGTTAGGTGGCCCAGCATATGAACTAAATTCACCACGATATCTTGAATGGGACAATTGAAAACAGCACGAAAACTGTCGAAAAATATGTTTAGTCACATGGAATTGGAGTTCGGACCGAAAACGAACTTTTACCTAGGTGGCTTGCTCACTGCCTCATTTTTACGTCTGTAGCTCCAAAAACTAGCAATACATGTATATTTCTTCATTTATCTCACGTTTTGCACAAGACGGGAAAGTTTTGTAAGTTTTGGTCACACCATAGGATTCAATATTAACTGTACTACTAAATCATGATTTTCTGAAAGCAGTAAGATAAAACACAAAGGAATTACAATGAGTAAAAGTGAAGAGAAACATTTAACTCTTTATACCTGTTTTTACGTATCATTGGATTTTGCATCATTCATTGAATCAAGATAAAATTAAACTTGTGTTTTTGTACAATAAATTCATCCTGAATACGCTGGTGCTTTCAGATTTTAGATGCATGTGATATGTGAAGAGAAAATTTGACAGTAGTGCTAAGAGACGGTGATCTGCAAACAGCAAGAGCTTTGAGACGCCATTTTCAGTTGCCAATTAATGATATAAGAAGTTTGCAGTTTCAACAATATTTACCGTATTATCATGTCATTACATTTTCTGTAAATAAATGCATAGAATTGCCATTATGACTGTCAAACTTTTTCACTCCAGTATCATATATGTCTGTATGTCTGGACTATCTGATAAGAAAAATTAATAATCAGATGGATACATCTGGATATATTGGCTTCTATTTAGTCTAGGTGAGAAATTTGCATACTGTAGTCTACTAGATAAATAACAGGCCTACATGACTATGAGTTCATTATTATGGCCGCTTGTTTCTCTGGTCAATAACATCTGAAGCTTATGGTTTTTATAGGTTCATTCAGTGAACAAAGGTATATCTTTCTATTTCTTACCATAAAATCTATTGGCGATGTAACGAATATAAACTTCTGTCTTTTTCAGAATTTGTTTGAGCTATTCTTACACCAGAATGTTTATTCCTTTATACACATGTTACATATGATAATTATGTAGGCCTGTTATTTATCATGTAGCCAACAGTATGCAAATTTCTCACCTAGACTAAATTGAAGCCAACACACCAGATGCATCCATCTGATAAATAAGCCACTGTATCAGACATGTACAGACATAATGGACATATGTGATAGTTGGAGTGAGCAAGTTTGACAGTCATAATGGGAATTCTATGCATTTATTTACAGAAAATGTAATGACATAATAATACAGTAAATATTGTCAAAACTGCAAACTTCTTATATCATTAATTAGCAACTGTCAACGGCGCCTCAAAGCTCTCACTGTTTTTACATATCGTACCTGATTCCATATCCAGGACACCTGAATTCCTCTTGGGAATCCTGGATAGCATCTCTATGCTGATGCTTAGTAGCCTGTGAGCCCTTAAGGGAGTTACACTCTCTTGGGGTCATCCTTGATACTTTTCATGATTTCCTCCCGGAATTCTGAAAGTACTGCAAGCAGAATTTTCCCTTCAGGGAAGCCTGTGTGAACTGATGAGCCAAGGCAGACATATCACCACTGCCTGGCAGTGTAGAAAGTACAGCAAACCGAATTTCCTATTTGGGAAGCTTGCGTAAAATGATGAGCCACGGTAGTTGTATCATCACTGCCTGGCAGTATAAAAAGTACAGCAAGTGGAATTTTCCTGTCAGGGAAGTCTGTATGAAATGATTAGCCAGGGCAGTTGTATCATCACTGCATGGCAGTAACAGAAAGTACAGCAAGCTGAATTTCCTTTTAAGGAAGCCTGCATGAACTGATGAGCCAAGGCAGTCACATTATCACTGCTTGGCAGTATAGAAAGTACAGTAAGCGGAATTTTCCCATCAGGGAAGCCTGCATGAACTGATTGAACCAAGGCTGTTGTATCACCAATGCCTGGCAGTATAGAAGTCCAGGATACGTCACTACCCCCCTAGAAGTTACAGACACTTCAGATGGGGTTGGGTGGATCCTTTTAAGGTCCCTCAATACATGATTGCTGCAAGGGAAAGGCAAAATTCTCATTTGAAGTATCTGTCTCATGTAAAGCAGAAGACTAGTCCCTAGATCTTCTAGATTCAGAAGGGAAATGTCAGTGGCTATATCCACTTCATGTCAGGTATCAGTGACCTCTCTCCCAAGAAGACTCTATGTCTCCATCGGAGGAGTTGAAGTGGGAGTTCCTAGAATGCACTACTTATGGAGTATTGGCCCAAATGTGGATTCTGCTAAAAGAGGGCTGGAAACACACTGCCATAGTTCTGCCGGAACATGTACAGTAGTTTCCTTCTTCCATGCTCCTGTTGAAACCTATAACTGGTTAAAATTGAGCTCTTTCATTAAATAAACTTGCTGCCAAAAGCATGCAGCATATTTCACACGTCCAGCCAGCAACCAAATTTCCGTTTATTCCTTCAGGGGATGGCTCATGGCAGGTAGTTAAGAGCCATTTCCACAGGCAAAAAGCAGACTGAGCAATTCACTGTGTCACAGGTAATGTGGTAGGTCCTGCGTAATAGTAGCCCAGTAGTGATGAAAGGAACAAGTGTTTAATAAAAACTAGCTAGTGTTATCTACCTATATTACTATAGTCAAACTCAGCCTTTTTGGCCACTAAGGCGGTGGCCGCGTTAAGCCAGGAATTTTCGCACAAATGCCACAATTCTCTAAATACGCCACGACAGTGATATTGAAATGTCTCTGTATTTTTATACTAACTAAATATAAGTAGTACTCTGTTTATAATAAAACTTCATATGTTTAAGAATGACTAAGTTTTTGCTGGAAATTAAAATTATTAAAATGTTTTCTGAGATTTGACAACACCCTTTGTGCTGGGTCAGTGTGCCATTGCCACCTCAGCCAGACAAAGGTCATTCGTGTCACTAACCCACCATGAAACATCTACTACTTGCTGCCCCCGCCTGCACAGTCAAGCGAGAAAGGAAATAATCTATAATGTCAATCGGTACTTTTTAGATGAAAAGGCCAACGGCGCACCTTGTTACTCAAGCCCCCTTGCTTTCCCGGACAGCCAAAGCCACCAAAGTAGCGAAAGGACAGTTAGAAGAAGTTTGCTCCAAAACAAATCAAGAATGGTAGGTCAGAGGCTGAACACAAGAAACCTATCTTCCATTCACCGACAAAATCTCAGCCTACAACAGTTACGAATTTTTGATGGCTATGATAAGTGTGTCCTGAGAAGAACTGTACTGAATTTTACGAAGAAATGAAATCCCTACACTCTACAAGGTCAGGAGAGAGAGATAGGTGTGGCGGAAGTACCTGCACCTGGGAGACGATGGAATGTGCTGGGAAACCAGTAAAGCAAAGGCCAACGCCTTAGCGGACTAAAAGGCTGAGTTTGACTATAGCCTATATAGGCTACAAACACTTCAAAGTAAATGTCCATAGTATGATGTAAGGAAACATGATCACTGGGTTATATCCATAAAATAGTAGTACTAATGGATTAAAATATTAATTCACAATGCACTACAATAATGTTGCCGTGAAGGATTTACTCACAGATGCTTCCCAACTCAATTAAGACAAAACTACATGGATGTTCATACCATATATTTCTAGACATTTCATAACCTATGATTACCCGGTCTATTCCCAAGCACCAGGTAAAGGCTATGTAACCTATAGGCTATGTTACTTGACACAAATAAAATCAATAATGATTGGAATTACTGTATACCAAAAATATATAAAATCAGTAACTTTAAAATTTTTACAATTTTGGCAAAGGTCACCATTATGGTGCGTTTACAGTGAACTCCCCGTGATTCGGGGATGCTCCACCCCGGCAATAGCTAAATCCGCCGAATACGAAAAACCCCAACACTTGAACTGCCCATTTCATGAAGTTTAAACACAGAAAAACCCTGTAAAATGCATATACCTGAGTTTTTTTATAGTTTATCACAAAAGTGCATTTATTCATGAAATTATATGGGAAAATACAGTAATTAGTGAATATTTTCAGTGAAAATACTGTGAATGGTCGAATTTTCCGCGAATGATGGCTACATATGTTCCACAGAGAAACCCGCGAATGCGTAAGTCCGCGAACTATGAGAACGCGAATACGGGGGTTTTACTGTAGTGTGTTCCCTTAGGAAAAATAAAAACATCACAACAAATTCTCAACACCTGTGATGTCACTACAGCACTGGCAGAGTATTACTCTTTGGAGGTAGATCTGCATGAATGTATTCCTTTAACACTGGAAAGAACCCCGATATTAAGGATAACCGGGGAACTGTCAATATTAGAAAACCATTTACTGTGTTTTGATTATAAAATACTACAGAGGAAATACTACCGGACTTAAGTAAGCACCAAGGCTCACAGTTAAGCATGATTGGGATCTACGATCATGTTTACGTTTTGTAAATAAGAAGTTAGGCTGAGCTGATTTACCCTTTTGATAACTTTAAATTATCTATCAATGTGAAAAAGGTTATCGTATAATGTTTCAAATCAAAATTGTCTAATATTATTGCCTTCATGCTAATTCTCACTGTTAAACAAGAAAAACAGCACAGCAATTACAGCATAGCCTAGCAATCTACTCCTAACTTCTTGCCTCGCAAGAGGCTTACTGGCTCCCAGGTTAAACAAATATAAGCCTGCCCATTAAAATTTTAAGAAGCTAAAACTTTTCACTGGGTCTTAAAACTAAGTACTTAGCATTACTCATGTTAAGAGGGTAAAAAAAAGCATAGCCGATTACGATTTCAGGAGCACAACCTGGGGACTAGTGAAATCTTAGGCAGATGAGAGTGTAATGAAGTTGGCCAAAACAGGCTGTTGCCCCATGTGTGAGAGTAAGATGTAGAGCCTAGATAGTCGTTGTAGGACAGGATAGAGCCCTCCTGTCCTGATACCTCTATATTCTATCACTGCCAGCAAGCACTGTGCTGGCTGAGACCAATTATTAGAGAATTCTTTGTAACTGGTTGGTTTGTCTTATGGAGGCTTGGGGGGACCATGAAAGTGTAACTCCTTTGAGGAAAAACAGCGACTATGCTCTCAAAAATCACATGTCAGCGTGATTGTAAGTTTCATGAAAAGGTTAGTTATATCAAAATATGTACATTACAGTATAGATTTTCTTTCAGGTTACTGTACCTCACGTAATTCAAAATGACATTTTACATTAAGCCTCCTGGAGGAAAAATTTCATTAAAGAAGTTACATCAAGATGCTGAGATCAGGCTCCAATTTCTTTGCTGTGTAACATTCAGTTGAACTGAGAAATACAGTATACTATATTATGATATATATATAGGTATATATATATATATATATATATATATATATATATATATATATATATATATATATATGTATATATATATATATATAGTATAGATAGAGATATATATATATATATATATATATATATATATATATATATACATATATATATATATACATATATATATATATATATATATATATATATATATATATATATATATATATATATATATATATATATATATATATAAATATATATATATATATATATATATATATATATATATATATATATATATATATATATATATATATATATATATATATATATAGTATACAGTATAGTGTAAACTCAGCTTGTTTATGATTTAGAATAACCAAGAATTGCCAATTTTTATGTAAACCTAGAATTTTTGGGAGAGTTATTTTCCATGTAATTTTTTGAAAATCAGTATACAGTATATATTTTCAACAGGTCCATCAGCTATTAGATGAAGAACATATGAAAAAGATCTTCATCACAAACCCAAACCTTACACTCAATTCTGAATGCCTCATTGATGGCTCACAGCGGGATCGTACCTCTCACTTTATTTTAAGGTACGTATCAATCAGGTTCTATTTTTTTTTGGATTAGAACTCTATTTACATTTTAGAGAGCATTATTTGTAAAATATTTAATAAGTATTCAGAATGCTTTTCTTGAAGTTGATTTGGTGATGATATATTGCTTCTGAACAAAAACACTCATTGTGGAAAGAAAAACATAGAAGGTAAAGAATTTCATGACTAAGGCAATGGATATAGACAAAAATTATGCAGTAGCCTGTATGGAAAATTATGATCAAGATGGATAGGAAATTCTGTACTCTGTATAACATGAATGAAATTAATTGATCACACGACCTTTCACAGAATTCTTATTATTGAGGGTACCTAGTTATGTGCATGTGCAAGTGCATCTGAAAGAAAATTTGCAGGAAAAGGAAACTGTCACAATCAAGAGTATTCTGACTGAGCGTATTTTAATGTGAGGTATACAGAGCCAAATAAAATCTTAGAAAATAAAACCAATAGTACTATCAGACAGGTAGGTCAGTTCTTTGAAATAAATGTTTAAAGTAATCTAATATAATAAAGGAAAGGAGAAAAAAGGAAAGCTGCTATCCCTGAAGAGCATGGTAGACCTGCATCTTTAGTTATGAAGGAGCATGTATCAATAAAAATTGAAGATGGAAGAGAATTTCCAAGATTAGTGGTAGTAGAAAAGTCACAGAACAAAGAGGCAGCGCAGGTTGTGGTGGCCTGGTGGATGTTATTTGCTGCTTTAGTGAAGAAACTCGATTTGATCTCATTAGAACAGTGGCCACACCAATAATTCTAGAAAAGGCACTGTGAAGCCTCTTTGCATTAGATAAAAAATTGTAGAGAAGAGGCAAGGGTGGAGCTATGGTTAGACAAATTGCTTTTTGTTTCAATGTAGTAAAAAAGGGAAGTTGTTAACTCCCATATGGGAAAATAGTACAATATTCCAAAAAAAGATAGATAAGATCAATATAAAGATTTTGTTTCTGCTATTAGGCAGCAAGTATTTTCTTAATACAGCTTTGTTCAAGTTCAATTCCAAAGCTCATGCTCTAGACGGTATTACTTACATTATTTTCATTATAGGAATTTCGGAGGACCTATTTAATGTTCAGGGTGGAATTCTCCCCTAGTTTTCAACGTCTCTATTTAAAGTCTTTACTAGCATAAGAATGATATTTATTTTCATATTTTCAATTGACATGGTCCCCTTTGATCCAGAAAAGGATTTTGACAAAGGAAAATCTATTTCTGGGAGGCCAAAGTCACCAAGGACCTACACCTGTTTTTCATTCTTCCTCCCATGGTAAACATCATTCTAGTGGGGTGGGGTGCTAACATGGAATGCGCACTAGTGTTGACTTGTGTACAGTCCGCAGTAGTGCATGGGGCCTTATCGCACCTCTCATGGGGACTTTTGACATTGGGAATCTTTTATAGGGCAGGGTCCCTGATTGTGATAATCTCACCTTTACCATATACGACTCATTTCTTGAGTCGCTCTGGGGGTAGTAACCCCAGCTTACATTTAGCTCTGGTATCTAGCAACGGAATTACCCAGAAATAAGTGGCTGAATGGATTATTTCACCGGGTGACACGGGCCCCTCCCCAGAAATAGATTTTTCCTTTGTCAAAATCCTTTTTTTTAAATGAGCTTCTACCATTTTGCCCGCAATAGTTCAACGGATTGAAACAAAAAATGAGAACGCTTGGTTTTCTATGAATATCTGTCTTTTATCCATCTACTTCCCCCACCCCTCACCAGGGGAGCAATAGGTACAAACACTCGTAGCTGGTCAGTCTACTTCTGTTGCTGGTTTGGTAGGAGGTCGACAGATTGTTAATGTACAGTATTTGGTTTTCAGTTGGTTTGTTTTTGGATGTTCCTTTCTTTTAATTTTTAATATTTGTTAGGTAAGAACCTGTAAGGTAAGAACTGCTGCAATAGGCATTGGTGTGTATAATATTTGTAACCAACGTGGAAAGGCATATGAAAAGTTTGGTTGTAGAAAAATTAACTTTATTTAAAAAAGAAAAAAAAAAACATACTTACTCTTCTCATTCACATGCTATACTAAGTAGCTGACAGTTCAGCTACTTAGTATAGCTTGTGATACTTGAAATTTCTCTTGCACAATAAATCTGATTGACTATATTAGTGATAATTTCACTGTCTCAAGCACACAATTAAATGTGGTTAACCACACTGGCTATTGAAGCACAAGTAAAGTATAAGAATTTGGATAATGGAAACTGAAGCAAGTTTAAATTTATAAAAGCCAACAAGACTCCCCATATGCTCTCAGTCCTTTGCCCCTTCTCAGTGAGAGCAGTCTCGCTGCCAATCATTGGTCATGCCACGTGCTTGACCATGCCCTTGTTCTTCATGGCACTCTTTCTGTGAACTGGAACCCTAATCAGGCCACAAGCAGCCAAACCACAAGTGGTTTCATGAGGCCCGAAGGGAGACATTTTAGATCATCCAGCTGTAAAATTATATATAAGGAGAAAGGCTTCAAAACTTATATAGGCTAAAACGATGTCAGTGAATATATCATTAGTGAGACATAGAAAAACACATTGAAATGTTTCAATATAATCATTATATGCATAGTATAAACAAAAAAATATAAATACTGTAATACAGTATATTACAGTATAAAAACAAATATATTCAAATACAGAGGAGAAAGTCAAACAGTAGGTCAGAGAAAGAAATTGCTTGCCTAGATGAGATGGCGGCCAAAAGAAAACTGTGTAGAATTGAATGTGCACTGACTTGGTGGCGGTGCTTCCTCCCCTACCATCGATAGCTATTACCATAACCGCCTTGCAAAAGTTTTAACGGCTGGATTTCCAGCTCGCTGAAAGTTAATCCCATATGTAAAGACCTCAGATATGTATGTTAGGAAAAATACAAATTACCCTTAAAAATTTGTCATTGTAGGTCAAGTGAAAGGTTGTGTGATCAGTGTATCTAAAATTTCAGGCAAATGAATAGGCTTCTCTGTTGAGAAGAATTTTGACAATACTGTACATAATTTTAATGTAGGTTTTGTAGAAATGTACTCTTTTTGTGAATGATTTTGAGTTTGAAAGCTGTTAAGATTTTATTTCTTTCAGATATGCAAGTATGAAAAGTAAGTCTTTCCAGATATTTTTAACTGACGCAGAAACCTGTTTGTTTCAACATCGACTCGTAAAGGGAGGGCAGGCAGCAATAAAACTAAGTGTGAAAACTTTGAGACGACATACTTGCTATGCATTGAAGCATCAAGTATTAAGCTTTCATCATCAGGAACTGTTAGAAAAGATTCAGGAGGCAGTGGATCAAATTCTAAAATCCAGTATGTTAGAATGTGAAAATGATCATACATGCCATCACTTTGTAAGAGGTTGGTTGTTTCTATTTTACTTCTTTCTTTTGATATGTTCTTGGAATACCATGCCTGATACATTTTGTGCTACTGTATTACTTCAGACATGCAAATAGATATAGAATTGTTATATTAGAAAATACCACATAAGACCATGTTTTTTTCCCCAAAAATGCTCAAACAGGTTTTGACACAGGAAAAACCTATTTTTGGTAGCTGTTGTGGGTTCTCAGAGGAGTTATTCTCATGGTCTCCCCAGGGCTCTGTAAGACAGACCAACCAATCTCAAAGAATTCTCTTCCAGTTGGTTTAGGCCAGAATACTGTGCATGTTGGCACAGTGATAGAATATAAAGGACTTAAGACAAGAGGGCTCCGTCTCTTTGTTTACAGCAACTGCCTAGGTTCATTCCTTATCCTTTACACACCGATGTGTCAACTGTTTTCCTCATTACTTATACCAGGTCCGTGCAGGATAAATGTTCACCCCATCCTATGCCTTTTCATTAGGGAAAGTGGGTGGGTTTGAGGACTCACAGAGGCTACCATAATAGGTCTTTCCTATGTCAAAACCTGTTTTTTTTATAGCATAGCTGCTGTTCATCCTGAAAGGAGCTTATAAAAGAAATTTACAGGTGATGAAATGGCTTAGCTCCTAATAAATCAATCCCAACATCCCATATAAAATTTCAGTCAAAGGTTAAGTGACAAGTTGTCAACCATATTCTTTATTCCAGAGAACCATTAGGTTTTGGCAACAGAGAACAGGAAACAACACATGAACTTCTATACTGTACATATTAAGACATGTAATTCTAAGGTGACTTACCCAAATACACTGGGTTCGGTTGCTGGATATTGCACCTTTCCCAGCAATATCTCAGCACGACCACCACATCAGGAAGACCGTGGTTTTCTGCCAAAGCGCCTATGGGGTCAGGACCTACCATACCACCGATTGATACACAGTGTAGTCGAATTTGTTGAAGCTCGTGGCAATAGTGTTTCAGGAATACTGCTTCTGATAACCTCCCTGTACACTCAGAGACTTCTTCAAAAGAAACATTTCCTAAGAAAGCCAATGATGTACTTACCTTCCGGATGTCATGCGACTTAGGAAAGGAGTAATGGTCTGCCTTTTTAATTGTATGCCATGATTTTTGTAATGTTAGGCACTTGTCCTCAAAAAGATATATAAGAATATTTAGAGCTGTTTCAATAGAGATCTGAACTGTACTGTCAGATATAAGTTCATAATTTTTGCACCAGGTGTCTAACAGTGTTGGGTAAATAATCTTTATTGTAGATTAGGTTTAAAAAACCTACATGTGAAGGTCTTGGCTCAGAAAGGGGAATGGGTAGACAACTTTCCCTTTTACTGTCTGGAATAGAGGAGCGGGTGTTGATGGAATCAATTTCTTTGCCCATTGTTGAAGCAAAAGGAACCAATGACTGTTTGGCCAGTTTGGGCCTACTAAGTAAGGGGTTCTGTTGAAAGTTAGTAATTGGTTCCAAACTTTTGAAATCAGGGACAATGGAGGAAAGAGGCATATTTTCCTCCATTTGTTCCAGTCTTGTAGGAATGCATCTCTTGCTATTGTCTTATTGTCCAGGTTCAGAGACACATATACAGGAAGTTGATGGTTCTTGTATATGGCAAACAGATCAACTTATGGATCTGGAAGCATGTTGGCAATCAATTGAAAGGGACAATGGAGGAAAGAGGCATATTTTCCTCCATTTGTTCCAGTCTTGTAGGAATGCATCTCTTGCTATTGACTTATTTTCCAGGTTTGGAGACGCATATACGTGAAGTTGATGGTTCTTGTATATGGCAAACAGATCAACTTATGGATCTGGAAGCATGTTGGCAATCAATTGAAAGGAGTATTTGTCCAACATCCACATGGTTGAGGCTGTTGTATTCCTTGACAGAGAGTCTGCTGTTACATTGAGAGACCTAGTTAGGTCAGTTGCAGAGAAGTACACTTCCTTGCTTGTGCCATCCGAAGGATAGACAGCATCACTGCATTGAGCCCAACCTCTTGATGCAAGACATTGCAGTCATATTGCTTAGAACCAACAAAATGTGGGTCCCTTTTGGAGGTCTCAATTTTCTGAGGGATAGAAAGACAGCCATCAGCTCCAGGAAGTTGATATGACACTTCCTCAGAAAAGGTGACCAACTTCCTGCTACCTGATGATCCTCCCAATGGCCTCCCCAGCCTGTCAAGGAGGCATCTGTATATATTATCACTTACAGTATATGCACGATGGAGTCAGGTCGACCTGTTTTGCCAGAGCAACCTTCCAGGTCTAGGGCTGGAGTATCTTTTCCAACTTTATGACTCTTTTTATGAAGTTGATAGCAAAGCTATTTTTTTGCATGTAAGAGTCAGACTTTGTTTACATTTTTTAGTTGTAGTTTGAGGATTGGATCTACCAGAGATGCAAAGTGTAACAGGCCCAGCATTCGTTCCAGCTGTCCTCAGGAAAAATTAGGCTGTGCAAGGAACCTTTTCAGGCCCTTCCTTGTTCTTTTTTGAGTACTGATGTGAAGTGACATCAGGCCATGAAGAGTACCCCAACAAAGTCCCATCCACAGAAAATATCTGCTGGTTGTAAGGCACGGTTTGCTCCAGTATATTAGAAAACCCTTTGACTGGAGTCTGTTGACTACCATTAGCCAGTCGTCTAGGTTGCTACCATTTGAATTCCTTCTTTCTTGAGTTCCTGAACAACTATCCCAGTATGCGTCTTTCAGATCTATAGAAACAGTCCAGGTCCCTTGCGGAATGAGTGAATGTACTTGGGCAACAGGCCAATCTCTATTCTCTCTGTGCCCTCCAAAGTTGCTGAAAAACTTATTTTTAAGCCACTATATAAATGTTGAATCTAAAGGCATGGTGCCTCCTAGAGGTATGAGAGACATGCTCTTCACTCCTTTGTCTCCTGCTGTGAAACATGAACGGCATGCAGAGAAGAGCCATTCCTATCACTGACGTTCGGAGAACACCTCCTGCTCACGCTCAAGAAGTGTAACGGTGACGGTAATTCCTGAACTTGAGCGCACAGAGAGAAGAGCTGCACTACTCCTCTACATTCCAGACAGAAGTTAATGCACCATTCTCAGAGTTGGGACTCTGATGGAGAACTAAAATTTCTTCCTCTATTGGATGAGAGAATTTGCAAATGGAGGCGAGACACAGTCTCATCAATGAAGTGAAGAATGGAACAGACTCGGGTCTTCAAGCCTATTAGACCCTTCAGACTTGGAAGAGGTACTGGACAAGTCCTCCAAGATCTTCCTGAAGAAGATCTGAGGTTTGCTGACTTTTTCTTGAAAATTACGAGGGAATTTAAATCTTCCTGAACCTGAAAGAGAAGCCCTGGAAGACACTACCAACACCTCTTTTATGGAACAGATGGTGGAGACAATTCCAGAGACCAAACACTCCATCCATCTGCTGTTGTCTTCGATGGTAAAGTATGCCTTAAAAGAATTAGGCAACCATATAGCAGGGGAAGAAGGTTCCCTAGCCTCTTTCAGGTCTCTGAAGATACTACCACCTTCTCCAACACATCAGGACAAATTCTGACCTCTCTTCCCAGGACTTTGAATTCAACTCTTTCCCGAATGACTAACAATGTCTCCCTAGCGACCTTGAGACAGATAAGTTCTAAATTCTCCAGTGCTGAAATCCTTAACTTTGAAGTAGTCTTGGGAAGGGTGTTGAGGGCTGTCTCGTGGCTAGACAATTGCCAAGGGTCTATGTTCAGACAGATTAAAGTAGTTCCCCCCCTAGTATTGATTGGCAATTAAAGATTTCTTTGCCCCATCCGGTAAGGCCTTAAAATGCGACACTCAAAACATTTCCAACATGTGGGCGAGTATTCTCCTAAAAAGAAGGGACTCATTCCTGTCTTTAGCCCAAAGACAAATCTCCTCGGATTCTTTGCTGAATTTGACGAATAGCCCTTTGTTTAATGTTTCAACTTACTTCCTCCCAGAACCCTTGAACCAAGCTGTTGTGAACTGAAGAGAAGCGGCTAAGGACATGCTGTCCTCCACCCCTGTTAAGTCAGCTCCTAGAAGGAAGCCCTGCAATACTTACTATCAGAGCAGACAGGCGAGGTGTAGCAGACAGCCTTTTCAGCAGAAATTTTGCCAGGGTTCCCAGTCATTCAGAGGAAGAACAAAGGGAGAAGGAAGACAACCTTACCATTCCTCTTTTCCCCCCTGTTCAGGCAGACGTTCTGAAGCAGGAAAGAGAGGAGGTAGATGAGACGGAGAGGCTCCCTCCTCCACAACTTCAGATCAGGGTGGGGGGGCTGTCTAGGAAACAAGTGGGAAGAGTGACAAAACGAAGGAGCAGAGGATTGGACAGTTAAAACTCAGGAAAGGATATATCTTCCCCTTTGGTCAAAAACCACTCTTTGACATCTATCCCGCTCAAGTTGCTCTCCTACAGGAAAGACTCTGCCAAACGGAGAGCCCTCCAGCAAGAGGTGAGAGGCATGCTAGACAAGGGACTGTGTATAGGCTCAAGGTTTTGTTCCCCAACAAATTGTTTGATTGTGATGAGACAGGCCAGTTTTGGAAGAAAATGCCAGACAGGATATATATCACCCAAGAGGAGTTGTCACCGCCATGGTACAACCCAGTGAAGGATAGGCTGACTCTTTTGCTTTGCGGGAGTGCAAGTGGGGATTTAGAACTGAAGGTTTTGCATGTCTACCACTCAGAGAACCCATAGGTTTTTAAGAGAAATAATGTAATGAAAAATAAATGTGATGTGCAGAGCTAGTAGTGAGGCTTGGGTAACCAGACAATTATTTATTGGGTGAGTGAGGCAAGTGGTTGGCCATAGTGTCAAGATATACCTTAGGGAAAAACAGTTGCTTTAGGATGCCCTTCTTGTACTGGACAGTGCTCCTGCTTATCCCTGAGGGTTGGAGGCCAAGTCGCTGTAGAAGTTTAGCTTCATAAGAGTGAAGTTCTTGTCACCTAACATGACTTCTCTCATTCTGCCCAGGGAGCAGCAGGTCATTTCAAACTTTTAAGAAATTCTACACGAAAGTAGTGTTTCAAAAGTGCTTTGAAGTGACCTTTGACACAGAGTTAGCCCTCAGAAAGTTCCAGAAGAACCACTTGGCCATCCTTTGTTGGGTAAGCCTCATAGACAGAACTTGAGGACCATGAGCTCTGCCTGGAGGAAATTGTGGCCAGATGCTGGGAAAGGGACTTTGAAGGTTTTGAGGCTGAGCCTGTAGTGGAGGATATTGTGTCTGTGGGCTTGGAGGAGATTGATGGCGATGTGGAGGAGCACAAAGTAGAACTCACCTCAGAAGAGCTACAGAACCTTTTGAGGGAGCAGCAACAGACAACAGCTGAGGAATTGTCTTCAGAGGAGAAGGAAGGGAGGATGTCTGTAGTTCTTTGATGAAAAAGATGTATGCAAATTGGGGGAAAGTGCAAAGATTCTTTGAAAAATATCACCCTAACAAAGCTGTAACAAACCTTGCTATAAACGTGATAGATGACAATGCTATGTCTCACTTTAGGAACAGTTCAAAATGCTGGCAAAACCAGACATCACTGGGTAAGATTTTAGTGAGAAAGAAACAGTGAGTGACAAGAAGAAAGCATTACAAAAACATAAAAGAGAAACAACCCCTAAAGCACAAATGCCTACTATTGTAATGGAAGGGGACTTTCCTTCCAAACAACAACATCTCACCTTCCTCACCACCTTCCACACGCACCATGAACTTTCCCAATAAGTAATTTGTAATTATTTCATCTATTTACTTTGTTTTTGTATGATTGCTGCATATTAGGCTAGTTAAATTTGAGTTAAAATGCTTTTATATGTATTTTTGGGAGCATGGTTCGGATTAATTCTTATCCCATTATTTCTTATGGGGAAAATTCATTTGTTTTAAGGATACATATGTTAAAGGACAAACTTCTGGAACAGATTATGTCTGCTGACTGAGGCATGACTGTATAAGAAAGCAAAGTAGGAGAAGAACTGGTGATAACTTTACTTAAGAAACATCAGTCTGACTGATACGCAATATAAGGATGAAGTAGACAAAGTACAGTTCTTGTCTGAAAGTTCAAAATACACAAGTTAACTTGTGGCTTTCTCAAAAGGATAGAAGGTAGATGGGCACACATGTGAAACTGTTGTTGGGGTTGATCTGAAAAGATTAAATGGTATTGAAAGAGATCAAATTAATTGTTTTAAATCTTGATTACTGAGGTTTGGAGTTTCATTAACATCTTACTGTCTGTTTGTCTCTCTAGTAAATTAGTCTTTTGATGCTATGAAATATAATTTATTTATTAAATTATTATAGTTCCAGAGCTCTCTGGTTTCTTATTTTTCGTTTTCAAGTAAACAAAACATCCAGGACTTCTAATGGGATTAAACTGGACATTTTGTGTCATTTTTATTATTTTTTGTCATCATTATAAAAAGCTTAACAAGATCCCTGTTACTCATTTCTAAACTTTCACTGGGTCATACTGGAAGCTGAATATATTTTAGAGCATATGGTATTTTGATATTAGGTCCTTCAATTATATTTAAATTGAAATTTTATTGTTAATTATTTGTCTTTTGTTTTGCAGTTCCATGGACTGTGGTTGCATCATTAGTGAAAGACCGCTTGGTTGTGGTGCAAAAAGGCAAAGTAGATATACCATGCAAGTTTTTAATACGATTTTTATGTTCAATCTTCAGTGCATTACTCGCACATGGTATTGAAGAATTGTCTTCCCAGAGCAGTGACTATGAAATGGCTTTAAGTGACCAAAGAATAAGTACAATAAGTAAAAGTTTAAGGAACCTATTTATGTCAAAATATGGAGGAAATTGTAAGCTGAAAATTCCTGTACTTATTACCCACAGAGACATTGAAAATGAAAGTAAGTTTTTCCCTTTGTGTATGCAACAACTTAACCAAATGTTAATCAAAACCAATCGGCTTCGCCATCATGCTAGGTTGCGGTATACACTGTTTTTAAAGGATATAGGATTATCTGTAGATGAAAACATTACCTTGTGGGAGCATTTCTATTCAAAGCCTTACAAAGGTTCTGGAACTAGCTGTGGTCACTCTTGGCTTGGAAGTGGTGGAAATCGTTACAAATATAGTGTCAGACATGTTTATGGACTTGAGGGAGGAAGGATTAACTACTCATCACATTCATGTCATGCATTACAGGTAAGGATATTCCATTTTTTATTTTTATGTAAAGTAAAAGGTACAAAGTTCTAATTGGAAATTGATTTTGTTAGTAAAAGGGTTACATTAAACTCGAGTAAGGAGAGATTAGAAAAAATTACATTCTTGGAATTGTGTCGAACACAATACTAATCAAAGGTAAGCAACATATTAAAATGACAGAGGTAGAAATTAATTTGAAGTACAAACCAGTATTTTACAATTGACTGAATTTTGTTAATATTAGCAGCTAAACAATTATGAACTTAACCTTCCATGACTACAATATAAGCCAATAGCCTGCTTTAATCAGCAAAAGAAACCTTGGACAATTAGAGGACCATCCCAAAGTAGAATTTCTGACACATGGATTGCCAGGTCTGGTTGATCGTAAAACTGTACATAAATTCCCAAACCTACTCAGTATAGGACCGCCTAGCTTTGGTGAGGGTTCTCTTGAACACCTTGAAATCTGTTTGTGGGTTCGAGTCTCAAACTTGTATTGATTATTCTTTTAGGCCTAAATGGTATGAATTTTTCTTTTTAAGGTTTTGCCACAATAAGAGGAGAATGTATCATGGCTCAGATAAGAGTTTATATTTAATAAAGTTATACAGTAGTTGGAACTGTAATGGGAGGGTTAACCATCTGATAATATCTCTGGTTGAGAGATATTGATATAAACTAATATTAATACCCTGATGGCTGAGCTGTGTCAAAGATCAGTCTGGATTCCAGGGTTGGGCAGTTATTTTGGGGTAAGACACCGTGAACTGTATCTGCCTGCCAACATATTTACAAAGGGATGATCACATTGCTCGAATAGGCTCAGTCCAAACAAGCAGTTAGCCATATATATGTCTCTATTTTTGTGCTGTTTCATTTGGAAATGATAATGATGGATGTTTTTGTATTAGTTACTGCTAGTGTCATGGTGATGAACTGAGCTTCTTGAAAACTTTTATCCTAACTTTTTAATATTTTCAAGCAGTTTTATTCTCTCATGTTGAGGCCCCATGAAAAATTAGTACATGAGCCATGAGAAGGCAATTTTGACACTGATGACGACCTAGAACATAGTTTAAGGCAAAATGGTAATGACTTAATATGCCTTTAAAATCAACATTAGAACAATGTGATTTAAAGAAAATTTAGAATAGTTTTTAAATGGTACATGGAGTTTCTGTATTGACTTATTATATCAAAATAATGTAACTTAATTTTTATTCTGTTATTATTTCAAAATAATGCAACTTAATTTCTGTTCAGTTATTACATCAAAATAATGCAATTTAATTTTTATTCAGTTATTATATCAAAAAATTCAACTTAACTTGCATTACAATCTTTAGGTCAACAAATACATCATTAAATGTTGCGGGTGAGAGTTAAAAGTACCTCCACATAATGGCAACAAATTGCTGGTGTCAGCAGGCTTACTTGAGGAAAGCACAATATTGATGTCTTTGTTAACTCTTGGTGGAATTCCAGATGAGTGAAGATTATATATCAAATTGAATTCTACCAAGGGTTTGATATATGGTACCACACCACACCCTCGCGAATAGCTAAAACCCGTGAATACTTAGAATCCTTCTAAAAACACTTAAAACTGCCTATTTTGATAGTTCAAATGCACAAAAACAACTAAAAATGCTTATATAGGTATTATCCTACTTATGATGGGGTTAGGTTCCAAGAAACCTCATCGTTTGTTGGAAAAAACGTATCTCGAATATAGTCTAGCCTACACTAGGGTTTTTGGTACCATGTATAGATATATGGTAGCCTAGCCTACAGTATAAAGTATACTCTGTACATACACGGTATAGTAATTATTAATATCAGCTAATTCTGGAGGTTCTTGCAGAGTGACTTATGATAATTCAATACAAAGAGAAATTGAATAACAAAAAAGAATTAGCTTAGACTACACTATGGTATATCGTATGCATACAAGGTAGTGTAGCCTACATTATACCGTACTCTGTATTCACATATCGTATTATACAAACATCAACATAACGAATATGCATCTCTTCCATGGATCTTTTAAAATGTTATGCCTTAATTCACTGTGTCCAGTGATATTGTATATATTCTTATATTGTTTTTGTGTTATAAATTGCGATCATAGCGATCAACATTTTAATAATTTACTTACTTTTTATCTGTTTATTAATGTAAGTTATTTTTTCCATTTTTAATAAGTGATCTCCTCTTTTTGTATTTCCCATGACTTTCTGTAACCTCTTCTTTCAAGTCCATGGCCCCTGTGGGCTTGTTCCAAATGAATAGGGTTCATCTTCTGAATGATAATAATAATAATAATAACATATAAGCTAACAAAATTTCAATGCTTCCATTATAATAAGTGTTTCTTTGTTACTGCATTCCATCATGGAATCATAAGCCCCCAGTACTTCATTAGGCTGCTCTACTTTCCAGTTGTCAACTTTGCTGATTCATTATTGATGATACCTTCCAACTGAAATAACTGATGCTGTTAGGAGAGGACCCTTTGGTGATAAAGTCATTAGAAATGGTTTTATAGACCTTTCTTTGTTTTTGCTTTCCAAAAAAATGAGGGTGTTAGGGTGGGGATGGGCTGATTGACTCATCCCAGTGAAGAAGTACTTGAAGCAAACCCTTTCAGAATGGAAACATTGGCTTCAGTCATTGTTCCATCAGTAAAGGGGCCTTCCTGGTATTGCTGGACCTCAAGGATGCCCACTTCCATGTCATGGTTCATCCAGCTTGGAGAAAATACTTATGCTTTGTCTCATTGAGGAAGATATTCACAATGAAGAATTTATGTTTCAGACTGGCCTCTGCCCCTCAAGTCTTTACCTAGACAAGCTCATAGAAGCAGGATCAGACTTAAGAGGTACTTAAACAACTGGATGACGAATTGGTTGACGAGGGCAGTGTTAAAAGGCAAACTGCAGCAGTATTTTTACCTTCTGATCCAAGAGTGCTACCTCTCAGAACTTCAAATCAACTGGCAAAAGTCATGCTTGACAATCAACATGAGCTCTGTACCTTAGTAAGAATATAGATACAGAGGCAGCCCTAGTTCACCTGACAGAGGACAGGAGCAGGAGATAGTGATTCAATCAGAAGGTTCTGATAAGATCCTCGAGCCAATATGTGGCAATCCCTAACTGGGTACCTTGCCTCGTAAGAGAAACTTTTTTCCCACAGTTATACTTCAGATTGCACTTTATGCTGCTGTTGCTAATAAGATCATGGTTGGTAATTGACATCTTACAGGATCTGGAGATTTTTTGTTGACTGACTTGTTGATTCAAGTTTGAAGAACACATAGTGGACTACCAGGCAATTGGGATTTGGGGCTCTGCACAACAGGAGGCAACACATCAACTTTCTAGAGTTAAAAGCTGTCATCCTAAGCCACCAAGCATTCCTTCAGTTTGTAGAAGGCAAGGTAATAAGTGTGATGACCAACAACTTCATGACAGTGGCTTACTTGAAAAAAATGGGGTTGCTATAAGATGTGAGTCATTGCATCCCATATCAGTAGAACTTAGGCATAGGCAATTGAGGTCAACATAGTTCCTGGACTTCAGGAAGTAACGTGTGCATGCTTCAGGACTTTAGCCAGGGTTTCATGAATGTGTTTGCTCATGTCTAGGTTTCAATCCCCTCCTCCTCCTCTGTCTCACACATACAAATATACATACAGTACTGTATATTATTGCTGTATATTGCTAGTACTGTACAGGCAGTCCCAGGTTATGGCGTTCTGACTTAACGACACTTGGCTCACGGCACCGTTAACCTGATTTTACGGCGCCTTGAGTGGTTTTATGGCCTTGTACCCTGTTTTACGGTGCCGTACCACTCGGTTTTATGCTGCCATAAGGTGCAGTAAGTGCCGTTTATTCCCATTATTATTATTATGATGTCCTGGTTTACAGCGTTTTTCACATTACAGTGCACCGCCAGGAATGGAAACCCCCCCCCCTACCCCCCATAAACCAGGGACTGCCTGTACTATGATTTTAAGATTATTAAAGATATTACAATATTAAAGATATTACAAAGTAATTATTTATTTGGCTTATGAAAATTTATGAAATCTGTAGTGTCCAAAAGGCTACTGGTACTGAAATTGTAATCCCATTTAATTTCATGTTTTAAAAAAAAAGGCTTTTGAACATACAGTTTAGTAAATACTTTATATTTGATTTACCTATAAGAAAGCTATGTAGACATGCACTGCTCAACTTTGCCTTGGTTTGGCTAGTTAGTAAACATCCTCTTTGCTGAACCGTAATTCTGGGTGGCACATCAAAGATATACTAAATTGGTACAGTATTCCCATAATCAAGAATTTCCTTATATCACAAAATATAAACATATGGGTTTTGTATTGTTTTCCTTAAACAAGAAGAATATGGGGTCTGTTTTTAGGTGTTTCAGTAACAATGAATGGAAGAATTGTTATGAATTAGTAATTCCCCTTGTGGACTGGGAAAATGCTTTGAGACAAGGATGTGCCTTTATGAGTCTGGATTATTTTATGCAACGCTTCATTGTACACTAAAGGCCATCTTCTTTGCAATGATGCATTAACCCTAGTTATCAGAGCCTGGGGTGTCTGGCCTATATTTAGATCCTAATTGCCCCCCTGGATCTTGCAGATGTTGAATATCAGTCAAAGGCATTTAGCAGTTTGGACTTCCCACATAAATCCTGATTTGTGCCTACAGTATAAATGATAAGTTGTAATGAAATGAACTGTATTTATTATAAAACAAAATTAATTTTTCTTATAAATACATACTCTATTTATATACTAATGGTTTCCTGTCTCCAAGCCCAGTTCTTTCATAGCCTCATAAAAAGACTACAGTACATGAAAAGTGATACAAGCTACTGATGCTAAGCTGCCACTTGATCATCTGTTAGGCAGGAGTACTGTATCTGAGTCGTGTGAAGAAAATGAATCTGGTTACATGTGAGTGATAGGTTTATATATTAAACTGGTATTGTGTTGTAAAAAATTTGGTTTATAAGATTTTTTTTACTCCATCCTAAGTTGTTTTAGCTTGGGGTATTGTAATACATACAGTACAGGCAGTCCTTGACTTACAACAGGTGGTTCCATTCCAGTGGTGTGCCGTAAGTTGATTTCTGCCGTAAGTCAGTGCTTATTAATTAATTGGCGCCATAACGCTGTTAACGGCTCCTTAACAGCGCTTACGGCACCATAATTAGATATCTGTTCTTGATAAATGTTATTGAAAAAGTGCTATAAGATCAGAACGCTGTAAGTCAGTGCCGCCATAACTCGGATGCCCAGTCCCTTCATAAATTATTTTATTCTTTCAGGCAATGAAGCCTCAGCCATTTGAAATGAGTGGTTGTCCTTTCTCTGGGTTAGATCCTAAAGAAGCTTATTCTTTCTTAAGAACCACTTATGGTGATCAGCTTTTTTTGAAAAAGTTGATGCAGGCAGTAGAAGAGAATAAGCCAAGCACTGCTTGCAAGCTATTAATGAAGTATTCTCTACAGTTTATGAAAATATCTCATGCAGAATTGGACCAGGGAAGGGTTTCCTCATGTGGAATTGACTCCTCCTGTTACTCCAATGAAAATAAGGTAGAAAATAAGGTGACTTCAAATATAAATGTTAAAAATACCAATGCCAGTAAAATATCTTGTAAAAATGTTATGTGTAATTGTAAAGGTAAAGACAAGTGTACAGAGACCTGTAATCGTACTGCACATTTAAATCAAGGTGTGTATGAAATATGTGGTGGTCATAAACAGAGTGATGCGGTGGATCAGTGCTCATCATACTTGAAAAGAAATGATTGTGGTAGAGTGATATTTAAAGAAAATTATAGTGCAAGTTTAATGTCTAAAAGTGAACTAGGCTCCAGTTGCATGCAATTTCCTTGTGAAAAGTGTGTGAAGAGTTCTGCCATAAAAGATACAAATGTTGAAAAACACAATTGTCCATCAGTGAGTGACATTGAAGATCTTTCATGGCTGGCTGATTGCAATTTTTTACGGCCATCTCAATATTATTTTCAAGTAAAAGATAACATAAAATGTCTTAAAAGCATGTAAAACCTCACATGGGAGAAAACCTTGATGAATTAGCTGAATTGTTGAATTATTAAGGGTTTTAGGGCTAGACCTGGTCAGGCCACCGAGATCACTTATGTCTTTGCTCTCTGTGTGAATGGAACATTTTTATTTAATAGTAATAATCTAGTTCTCACTGTTTTATCCATTCTGCATGTATTGCTCTTTCAACTCCTGCTGCTTCATTGACATGTGTTTCCAGGGCAACAAGAATGCTCTACCTTTTATGAGATTGCATATTTGTTACAGCAGGGGGACTCCCATTTCTTTCCCATTTGGTGTTGTAATGCATTTTGGGCATCAAACACCCCTTACTCCATGTATATTTAGCAGGATTGAGAACCTGTGACACCATCAGTTACATAAGTACACAGTACAGGACGACCCCCATGTCTTTACCATGATAATGTGTTTTCCTCTGCTTCCTTTCCAGTGACCACAAGCTATGTTTTGCTTACATTTGCTTTGGCCTCTCCTCTGTATTCCACTCTTCATCCATTTTAGCATTTACACCACCTCTCCTCAGATTCTTCAGTTAACACCAGGTTTTGTGCATAAAACTGCTCCCATGGGCCCCTATATTCTGGTCTCATTTTTAATTTCTTTCGAAACTGTACTCTGATAAATTTCAAAGGGCTCAGGGCTGATCATTGATGTACACCTACATTTCTCTCAAATTCTTGTTTTACACCTGCCAGTCTTCACCCTAGATCTAGTGTTGTGGTAGAGCAACATCCCTAGCTTAATTAGGCATTCTGGTGCCTTCTTTATCTCTTCCACTTTGCATGGCTCAGATATGCGATATAATCTCATCCTCTTTGCATGGTACTCGTCCTGTTGTTGATCTCTTTACCAGAAAACCAAACTGACAGTTGTCAATTTTAACAATTTTTCTCAGCCAGTGGTTTAGCACTTTTTCAGTGTTTTCTTAACATGCTCATATAGTCATATTCCTTTATAATTTCCACATTGCAAACTTTTCCTTTGTATACATTACTGTAGGGCTCTGTTCCCATTCTTCTAGTCCCGTCTCTTTCTTTATCAGGCTTTCCAATATTCCAGCAGTCTAATGGATGACTGAGTCTCCTGTTGCTTTTATTGAGTATCCAGTTATTCTGGATGGTCCTGGGGTTTTTCAATTTTTCCTCTTCTTGAGGGCCTTTTTAAGTACTACATCTGTCATGTACTTTACCTCGATTATATTTTTACCTCTTTCCTCAGCCTCTTTATAATCATTAGTATGTTTTCTTTTCCCACACCTGTGTTAAGAATCAGATTCTAATCTTCCCATGTCTTTTTTGCTCTTGGCACCTGCCTTTTAGCCTCTCTCTTTTTGTCCATTTACTTCTTTATCATCTTTCATGCCTGTCTGCTGCCAGAGTTCTAAGATTCTCTTCTCTTCAGTTCCCCTTTGTATATCTTCATTTTACCACCATGGCTCTCATGCTTTGTAACCATTCCCTGAAGTCACCCCATGTTTCTGCAGGCTTTTGGTTTTTTCTTCATAGGTTTTCATCAACCACTTTTTGATGCTATTTTGTGCTGGCACTTTTACCTGATATTCTTTTTAGATTTCTTCATTTTTCACTCCCCAGGTTTTTAATCTTTTGATTTTTTAATTTTCTTTATCATTTACTATTAAATTATCTTGCAGAATCTCAAGTTCTGTAGGCAAACCTCACCTAACATAACATTACCGTCCTTTTCTTTAATATTGTCAATATTTTTATTATAAGATCAAAGCCTAAGGTATGTCAAGTGATACCAAATAATGATTTCTACGAATTTATAAATGCATTAAAAGGCATACTGCTGTACAAATATTTTGTTAACACTTTTAATAACAAGAATAATTAAAATATAAAAACTTATAATATCCTGGACCTAATACAGTAATTATTAAGGGTGTAATGTAGTTTTATCCTTTCAACACTTTTTTGTAAGAATCATGCCAAAACGCAGTTACAAAACATCAATTACAAAGTATGTTACATAAGAAGATTAAGATAAGTAAATTTTGTTTTATTATCCTTCAGTGACCATGGAGGGATCCATTTAGAATCTGAGGATGAAAGCATAAAAACAGACTTGTGGGTAGTGCTTGCATAGGTGGCTGACCCTGTAGAAGTTGAAGGGGGAAATAGAAGGAGGATTGATAGGAGTTTAGGACCAAGGAGGAGTTTTGGGCTGAAAGAAAGAATTGATCTTGGACTGCAAGAGTGAGTGGTACTGGTTTTCAGTTGTACCTCTTCAAAGTTCTCAAAGGTGGGAATGAAATGTGGAGCACTATTTCCTGAATAGATACTGTGCTCTACAAATTATCCAATGTCAGCTGACCACTAGTGTTTGTTTTCTGGGCATTTGGATACAATCATCATGTCATTAAGGAAAGGTCATTGTAGTGTGATTGGTGCCTTGACCATAGGGCTGCACAAGACCAGTTGTGTTATTTTGCTTACACCTGCAGCCCATATGACCACCTAATGCCACAAGTTCATTAAAATTTGTGTGGGCTAGAGTATTGTCCAACAACACAACAACGTGAATACAATCCTGCCGAAAATGGAGCTTATTGATGTAGAATTTTTCAGTGACTGAAGCAACAACTTAGAGAACACCTGCTAAAAGATGCCTCCAGTGAATGATGCCTTAGATAAAGAATGATAATTGAACAGCAATCAGTCAGTGCCAATTGGTAACCCTTGGTGGCAATGCCGACTCACCCACAGTGATGGACTTGATCTGGTGGCTTCTGTCAATATTTGTGCCTCAGAAAAACAACTTGCTCATATCAAGCTTTCAACTGGGCCCAGAAAAGCAGTGAATATAGCCATGATTATTTGTGGGGAAGTGAGTACCAAAATAGGCCTGTTTCATCAGAATTATAGTCCATTGTCAAAACAAGAGCCTCATCCTTACCAACTAATAACTTTTCATTTTGTGTCCCTGCAGTGATGTCGACAACTCTGCTGTTATTCTGCAGGTGTTTTCTATGAGATCACTTCATGGTACTTGTAATACATTAATTTTCTATTTCAAATATTTTATTTCAGCCTTAAGTTTGCCTTCTTCCTTTTTCCTTTCCCCCCTTTGCATGTACAAAGATGTTTTTGCATGTCACACTTTTTCACTAGTTTAATACACAGGAAGTGCAATTTTCATTGGGTGACATTAACTGTATATTGAGTAGTTAGCAAGTTAGTACTTAGATTTTCTTCACCTTAGTCACAGTCTTTTTCATTATTTGGCTTTGTGGCAATGAAGGACTGAGTATGCTATAATTTACTGTTGTATTTATCTTTTACAGTGTTTTTTCATTATAGAGAAATAATAATTGCATTTTATGTTAAGCTGCACTTTATTTTTTGATAAATTTAGCCTTTTATTTACCTTTTTTTTTGCATTTTGTTTGTATTTTTATAATACAGTAAAGAACAATATATCTTGTGCATTTTATACAAGTAGTCACTTTATGATAGCCTTAAATGTGCACAGGTTATTTTTCAAATACATAAGTCAAAATTAAAAGAATAGCTCCTTATTGTTGGTTGCATATCTGGGCTCTACAGCAGCTGTAAGTGACAGTAAAATCATTCAAAGTTGTCCATTATCTCAAGAGCACCTTTGTTTACTTCCAGGATATTTAAATTTTTCCTCTCATTTCGGTCTTGATTTTGTTTATGCATTAACCAGCGCATTCCTTCACCTTGGTGAAAAAATTTTTTTTTTTTTTTTTTTTTTTCCTTTAAAACTATTAGAACATGACTTATTTTCCAGTAGAAGTTGTCAAAGCAAGTGGTGTCTTCCCTTTCTTGAACGGCAGATCTTAGGTTTTACTTCATTTCAGGTTGGTATGATTATGGGACTGGGCTGTTAGGCTATTTGTTATCTTCCCAGCATTACATGTTTTCATGAATGAAGCTTCTTATTCATTTATACATCATTTACTAATGACACTGCTAAATTTATAGCTAACTCAGATATTTCTTACCGGGTGAAATAATTGTTTTTCTTTTTTCTACTAAGTGCTTTTTGAGTAATTTCTATATTGTAATTGTGCTTAGAATTGTATCAAGTTTGGTGAGGTTATCCTCGGCATATCTGTAAAATTTTCAATTAATGTAAATTTTGGACTAGTGATCAGTAGCAATTGTAAAATTAGAGAAGACAATTTTTAAGTATTCTCAGGCCTCTGATGGAGGCATTTCCTCTACAGCTGTGTCTTCCATGGTTGCCTCTGATTCTCTCTCTCTTTCTGTGTTGAGGCCTTTTTCTGTGGGGATGCAGCTGTCTTGATACAGACAAAAATGGGAAAATGGAAGTAATTTGTCTTCTGCTTTTCATGTAAGATTGAGAATTATTTACCTAAACCATTGTAGAATTACAGTAACAAGATGATTTGACTTTTTGGACCTGAATGAATGAAATCCTCCCTCTTCTCTCTATAAGCTGCCATTGCTTGGGGGTTTTAAATCTTTATATCAGTGTGGAGATGTACCACCCACCTGTTTGTGCATGCATGTGACCCTGTGGTACTGTCAACATGAGATTGCACGTGGTAAGTGCTGTTTCAGTTTTTGCACCCAATGAAAAGGTAGATGTTCCCACTGCTAATGTTGCTTGAGTTTACTTGCTCTTCTCTATACATTGTAACTCCAGAGGTTAGTGCTAGTGAACACCTGCCAATGTAGAGGAGTTACTTGCTCTTCGCCATACAGTTGTAGCTCCAGAGGTTAGTGTTAGTGAACACCTGCCATGTTGCTGGAGTTACTTGCTCTTCGCCATACATTTGTAACTCAAGAGGTTAGTGCTAGTGAACACCTGCCAGTGTTGCTGGAGTTACTTGCTCTTCGCCATACATTTGTAACTCCAGAGGTTAGTGGTAGTGAACGCCCGCGAATAAGTATTTTGCCTGGTTTTCTGTTAGTTCCTGGGAGAATTGGTAGGTAATACCTCAGCAGGAATTCAGTGTTCAGTGTGTGTAAGGTGTTAAAAGCAATGTTAATGAGCCGTTGTGTAGATTCATGAAGCAGCTGATGTGGTGAAAGTTTTTCTGCACAGAGATCTTCAAGTGATTCCTTAATAATATCTTTCCTATAAGGGAAATTCCCACATTTATAGCCTTAGGAAATCCTTTTTCACAGATGAATATGCGTAAGCACTGAACAGTAAGTCTGAGAAACATGACTACTTTTAGTCCACTGAGCAAAGTTCCGGCATATCTGAATTATCTCTTTCTCTCCTTCCTTCTGGTAATTTGCTGGTTAAACAGTTTGGTGCTAATAATTTCTGGTTAAACAGTCTGGCGCTGATAATTTGCTGGTTAAACAGTGTGGCGCTGATAATTTGCTGGTTAATCAGTCGGGTATTGATTAAGTGACCATAGATAACATGTCACTCTTCTCACCACAGGTCTAGCATTGTTTCTAGTTTCAGCAGCTTCGATGTTCTGGTGTAAGTTGCTTGTAGAATATCTCCCTCAGCAGTGCCTTCCCTTCAAGTTTCAGGTTTTTAAAGGCTTTCTGTCAAGCCGTAGGTTAAGCTTAGCCAGAGACTAGGATTAAGGTAATCTATTCAAGAATATTAATGACTCGGAACAGCTTGTGAGGTGATTGAGTGTGCTTGTATCCCTACTTCTCTAGCTATTCCTTTGACAATGAAAATGGATCCACCTCAGTCTAACGTTTCTCCCTCTAGCTATGAACAGTAATAATTGTGGTTGCACAATTCAGCTAGTGAGTTTAAGAGATGTAATTCTGATTTTCCAACAACAGACAGTAGGAGAACAAGCCACAGTTTTGTACATCCCTAAAACCTTTGGATGTGATTTCAGCACTAAAAAGGTAGCGCTATGGGAAGGCTCTGGAGGAAATTAGTGTTGTTTGGTGATGGAATGATTTTTTCATTACTGTACCTCAACTGGACAAGGTATTGTTTAGTGTAGACAAAGCTTCTTACAGTAGCCTCAGTAGCTGTACCATGCTTTATCGTAAACTCAGGATTTTTCTTTAGGTTTTTAGTTGCCTACAGCTTTAGCTATGGAGGGTATCCTTGATGACAGGGAGTGTATGCGGTAAAGAAGCTGTAGAATACAGTAGATTCTGAGAAACCAATAGGTACACGGCATATTTTTCCCTTCCAGTCGTGGGATTGAGAAGATTTTACAAATAGGCTGGCTGCTTATAACAGTCTCATCAACCCATCCTAGAATTGAAGCTTTAGCTTGTGATGTCTCTTCCAGCACCATTTGTCAAGGTAGCTGCAAACTGGCAAGAGTAGGTATTTGAACTACTAGAAGGCTACTCAACAATGCTACAGAGAATCTTGAGACTTTGTCCAGGACCAGGAGGCTGGTGGCTTTTCAAGGCAAAGCATCCATCCCAAGTCCCGTCAGATATAGGGTGCTGACAAGATCAGCACAACCTTTGCAAAGCAGTTTCTCTTTTGCACGGTCTAGAAAGAACAGGTCAGCCAGTGCACACTTGGGTATATGATTCATTCAGGATATTGAAAGTTAGTGATGTCACAGTTCCCATATACACACACGTGGTCAAACCAAAATAAAGCATTAGTCTAGTACTTTCTCCAAGTGAAGTCAACACCAGAATGTACATTATTTGCTCATGTAATCTTCCTTTTCCTCATTCATTCAACAGCTGAAATGCCAAACAACTGCTCTGTATTTGGGTGTTTCAACACCTACTGAAAACAAAAGGATTAAACGTAAAATATCAGTTTTCCAAAGGAAAAATGTTATTGAGACCAATGGGTACAAGTTTGTCGAAGAGCAGATACAATCAACATGTATCCACTTATTTGCTCTAGTCTAAACGACAAGATTACAAAGATGATATGAAGTCATGATTACTAGATGTTCAAAGTCCTAAAAGTCTTTGGCTACTGAAAGAAGATGCTGTGCCAACTCTTTCTACCAAGTGGCGGGTAACGTCATAAATCGTTATGTGCCATAGCTTGGGGATTAATAATAAATAAAATCTAAATAGGTTGCAAGTAACAATGAGTGTAGTAGGTGTAAATCTTGTGCTAATTTGCAAGTATTTAGGAGAAAAAGTTCTGTTAAAATGTGAAAACTGGAAACAAACATCTGATTTTATTCTTTTAATGACATTACTGTATGAGTTCGTCAAACGTACAGAGATTTTAACAATAGTAATATGTTTGTTATTGACCTAGGCAAACAGACAAGCACATTAAACAAGGTAATTTAGGTTATGAATACCATGAGAGTTAAAAGTCTTAATACAAAAAGTCTTTGCAAGTTTCAGAAAGGCATAATTTTATCCTTCAAGTCAATAATCTGCTTGTATAATACCATGCTGAAAGCCTCACACAATCTTCATTATATAATAATGACAGATTAATCAAGATTATCTGGAGCATTTCTTTGGAGTCAATTTCAATTTTAGACTAATAAAAGCAATTGCTAGGAAAGGGAATAAAAGTTTTAAGGGAAAAGAGTAATGTCACAAGTCATAAACACTTGGCGAATGTGGAGGTAAAAGTGAAGTGAGTAAAATGTATGAAAGGGAGTTGGCATTGGAAATATGTTTGATCACCCAAATATTCAGAAACTTTGATTTAGATTTAAACAAAAGACTTTGGAAGAGGACGAAGAGCTCTTCGTTACTCATACAGAGATGAAAGAAAATGCCGAGGACATGATTGAAGAAGAGGCTCTTGGGTACATTGGTGGGTATATTGTCAAAAAATTTTCAATGAAATATACTGATTTGGGAAAGAAAATAAAATGGAACCCCAGGCTGATTCATAGATAGCATGCGTTAGTATGAGGTGTGATCATTCAGTATAAGGACTGGTGCTATAAAAAGAAAATTACAACATGCACCATTTTAGCATTTAATTTCCTTCAAAGTAGCCTCTTCGGAAGCCACACACTTTATTCAGTGCTGTTTCCATTAATGCAGGCATTCCTGAAACTTGTTTTCTGGGATAATCAGCAGCCACCTCGTTGCATTCACTTGGATCTCCTCGATGTCCTGAAATCTTCCTTTTAAGTGGGATTTCATTTTTGGAAAGAGTAAAAAGTCACAAGGGGTGAGATCTGGGGAATACGGTGGATGTCGGACCTGGCAGATGTTGTGCTTGGCAAAAGACTGCTGCACAAGCTGTGCTGAATTGGCAGGTGCATTGTCATGGTGCAACTGCCACTCGCCAGACGCATGCAATTCTGACCTTTTCCGACAAATAGCATCCCGCAAATGCCGCAACACGTCACAGTAGTACTGTATTACTACTACTCCTTGTTTACTGTCTGACTAGGTGGAGAGTGTATTCATGATGAATAATTCCCTTGTAGTCAAAGAAAACTGTCAACAGTGTCTTCAC
The DNA here is from genome assembly GCF_040412425.1 of Macrobrachium rosenbergii. NCBI lineage: Eukaryota > Metazoa > Arthropoda > Malacostraca > Decapoda > Palaemonidae > Macrobrachium > Macrobrachium rosenbergii. The sequence continues at coordinate 60,961,928 of NC_089795.1, forward strand.
ATTGCTTTCTTTGGTCTCAGAGAGATTGGGGTCTTCCATTGCAAAGGCTGAGCCTTGGTTTTGAAGTCATAGCCATAAACCCAAGATTCATCACCCATCATGACCGTTTTCAAAAGGTTTCCATCGTTCTCAATGCAATCAAGGAGATTTTGTGCAGCTGAAACCCGAGTTTTCTAAGTTTCTCTTTGGTCAGCTGAAAGCAGTTTTGGCACAAACTTGGCAGACTAGTAGATTTTATAGATTTTTATGTTGATGTAGTATCTTTGCAGGTGAGCGCAATCATATTATTACAGTGCCTGTTCTAGAGTGGTATATCTGCAGACTGCAGTAACTACAGGCCAATTTCTGTTCTCCCAGTGATCTAAGTTGCAGAAATACTAATTTTTAAGCCACTTTACAAGTACTGTATGTGGTATCTAAAGGATTGTTGGCTGATAGTCATTGTGCATATAGGAAGCTGTTAGGTACCTGCGCTGCTCTTTTAGATTGAACATGCCATTTTGAGTGTACTGTAGAGTAATGCAAGTAGATTTTGGTGCTACTTTTGATTTAGTAAATCATAAGGCAGTGGGTGGATATATTTTAGGATTGCTTCAAGATTTCCTTACAGGTAGGCAGCAGCAAGTTGTTGCTGATGGGATCTGTAACAAACCAAGACCTACTGTGTCTGGAGTTCCACAGGTTAGTTTTCTTGGTCCACTGTTATTTATAGGGTATACAAATGATATGGTTGTTGACCTGAAAAACAAGATTGTTCAATATGCTGATAATGTAACACTTATGGGTGTGGTTAAGTCACCACTTAAGGGAAATGAAGCTGCCCTCAGTCCCAATTGTGACATGGAGCGGATTAGTGAATTGTGTAGCTGGTGGGGTATGAGTCTGAATTCCGGCAAAATGAAAACTCTATTGATTAGTGGATTTCGTACTGATTTTCCACCTCATCCTCCTCTTTAAGAGGGTGGGACCCTGCTATATGAATCTGAAGCTTTATACGTAATGTAACTTTTGACTTGCATATTGCTTTTGCCGCACAGAAGTTAGTTATTGTACGTAAGGCCTTGTATATTTATAACAGTAATAAAATCAGTGCAACCTGGTTTAGATCATTTGTCCTTCTTTTACTAGAATATTGTTCTCTTTTGAGGATGTTTGCTTCTTGCAGAGATTTATTTCTTTTTAGATAGAATGGTTTGTGGTGGTAGTTTCTCTTTCCTAACATTGGCAGTTATGACTTGGACCTTCGATGAATGGTTTCTTGTTTGTTGGTTTTAATAAGCTGTATTTTATCAGAGGTCTTTCACATAAATAATTGATCCCTCATCCTCTCTTCCTTCTGAGAGTGACCAGATTTTCTAAACAGAAGCACTGGTTTGAGGCCAAACTTCTCAGTTCCAGAGGTCCTTTATTCCTCATGCTGTTGGACTGCAGAACAATCTCCTTGATGATACTGTGAAATTGGAACCTCCAAAGTTCAAGTGAAGATGCAATGCGTTACTACCTCAAAGCAATATCTTTACGAACTCCCTGGAGGAGCAAATATTAGATAACTACCCCCTTAGTTTTCACCCTTTATTTTATAAATGCTACATTGACGATATCTTCATTCTCTTCAGACATGACTATCATGCTGATAATTTTTCAGAATACACAAATTCCCAACACCCTAACGTCAAATTCACTCTAGAAAAAGAGTCCCACAACTCTTGCTCTCCTGGACCTCCGATTTACAAGGGATGAGATAGTCTTCCATACTAGCATTTTTAGAAAAAGTACTTTCACTGGTCTTGGTACTAATTTTTACAGTTCCTGTTTCTACAATTTCAAGATGAATTCCATATCTACTTTACTTCACAGGGCTCTTACACTTACCTTCAGTTGGGCTGCCTTTCATGACGAAATCACGTTCCTAACCAACTATTTCAACAACAACTGTTTCCCACTTGTAAAATCCGGCATGATACCCCAATAAGTTGCTCAATCTTAAGTTGAATGATCTACCTATAGTTCGCATTGACAACCCAAATTACTTTATGCAAATTCCCTCCTACATGATAATAAATTCAGAGAAAATGTATTGCCTATTTTAATAAGGAATTACCAGTATTAAATCTAGTTAATCCCAAAGAACCCATGAACTGGTGGATAGAGGGTTTCTTTTGCATTTAATGTGATCTATAAGTATAGTCTGTCCCAGATGTAAGCACATATTGATGCACCAGAAGACTACTAAAAGTTGAATTGCTCTCATGTGGGGTTAATTACAGAACTGGAAGCAAACTGTCAAGCCTGGATCAGTCTAACATAAGGAATCATGCTAAAATTTGTAAAATTCATATAGACACTGACTTTAAAATTGTCAGAAAGGTGAGAAGTGAGGAGGAACTAACCACTTTGGATTCCATAATGATCAAACTGACCATTCCATTACTCAACAACCAATCATCGTCAACACAGCTGTTTATTGCTTAATGTATTTATTTTTTGTAACCCAGTGTGTCTTTTTCATTTATGTTGTCCTTTACGCCAGTCTAGCCTGCAGTACCAATATGGGTAT